>NC_057800.1:409122823-409128386 GCF_018294505.1 Triticum aestivum
CCTCACCTCTTTCTCCTTCCCTCGCGTGGATTTGGTCGGGGAAACCGACGCCCTGCACCCACGCCGATGCCGGACACCATCATAGCCGGGTGCACCACCTCGCCGGCGCCGCCTCCCCACCGGACTGCCTCGTCCTCGTCCCCTCCTCGCGCCGCTTCTCCGAGCCACGCTGCACGTTTCCCTGCATCATGGGTGAGGAACCAGACCCCTCCGCCCCTTCTCTCCCCGGGTCGTCGCGGTCCCCATTGTCCTCGCTCGCGGTCACCGCGCTCTGGCTGCCCATGTTGCACCCTCACCCCGCCCGTGGTCACCCAGCGTGCCCGCGCCTGGCCACGCCCCGCGCGCGCCCCGGCCACGCCCTACCTCACCCCACTCCGCCCTGCCGCCGTGCTCTACCCGCGACCTGCCCACGCCTCCTACTCACTGCCGTGACCCTCGCACAACCTCGCAGCCCGTGCTCGCTCGCCTTTGAGCCCCGTAGGACCGCGGCACCGAGCGCCGCTCGCAACTGCCATTGGCGTCGTCGTTGTTGACACGCTCGGCCATCCCCGCGCCTCCCTTCCCTGCCCTGGACGCGGCTCGACACCCGCGTTCGAATGCGGCCACCGTGTCGTCCACCGTCCCTCTTCTCTCCGCCCGCAGGCTCACCCTGTCCCACGCGCCCTCCTGCCCGCTGTTGTGCTCACCGCCACCGCCAACCTTGACCACTGCCCCCACCAGCAATGCTCCGGTCGGTGGCGCCCCGGCCAAATCTTGTTGGTGCCCTACCGTGGCCATAGTTCGGCGGGCCACGCCTAGACCGTCTCGGGCGCGCAGCGCCCATGCCCTTTCGGGCGGTGCCCGCGCTCGCACTGCCATGTGCCCGTTAGGCCCTTGGGGCCACAGACATGTGGGTCCCGGCCCCAGAACGTTTTAAAAAAGGATTTAAAAATAAATAAATAAATATATAGATAGATATATAAATAAATATTAATCAATTAATTAATTAAATTAATTAATCATGTTTAATTAATCTAATTAACTAGTTAGTTTAATTAAACCCTAATTAGACTAAACAGTCAATGACGAACGGGACCCACATGTCAGTTTGACCAGTCAACACCTCTGTTGACTGCTCACGTCATGATGACGTCAGAAAACACTATTCTGGATAATGTTGATTTAAATAATTAAATAAATCCTAAAAATGATTTAAATCTTTTAAAATTAATATGAAATAAACCGTAGCTCGGATGGAAAAACTTTATACATGAAAGTTACTCAGAACGACGAGACGAACCCGGAAACGCAGCCCGTTCGTCCGCCACACATCCCTAGCATAGTGAACACACAACTTTCCCCCTCCGGTTCATCTGTCTGAAAAAGCGAAACACCGGGGATATTTTCTCGGATGTTTCCCCCCTCCACCGGTACCACCTCATACCGCGTTAGGGCACACCTAGCATCATGCTTTGTCATGTCATGCATCGTCATGCATCTGTTTGCTTAATATTTATTGTTTCTTCCCCCTCTTCTCTCGCTAGACACCGAGACCGACGTCGCTGCTACCCAGTACGACTACGGTGTTGACAGCCCCTCTCTCTTGCCAGAGCAACCAGGCAAGCCCCCTTGATCACCAGATAACGCCTACTCTTCTCTATACTGCTTGCATTAGACTAGTGTAGCATGTTACTGCTTTCCGTTAATCCTATTCTGATGCATAGCATGTCCTTGCTACTATTGTTGTTACCTTTACCTGCAATCCTAAAGCTTAGTATAGGATGCTAGTTTATCATCAGTGGCCCTACATTCTTGTCCATCTGCCATCCTATACTATCGGGTCGTGATCACTCGGGAGGTGATCATGGGTATATACTATATGCTTTATACATGATACATGTGATGACTAAAGTCGGGTTAGCTCGAGGAGTACCCGCGGTTGATTCACAAATTGGGGGCTGGAAGGACATACTTTCCCAACGGCCCTCTATGTGGATCTTTGTGGCGAAGCGACAGGGCAGGTTGAGACCACCTAGGAGAGAGGTGGGTCTGGCCCTGGTCGGCTTTCGCGGTTATTTCAAGATAACACGTTTAATGAGATCTTGGTATTTGATCTGAGTCTGGCCACTGGCCTATACGCACTAACCATCTACACGGGGACAGTTATGGGCACTCGACGTCGTGGTATCAGCCGAAGCCTTCGTGACATCAGCGACTGAGCATGTAACACCCTCGATGCGACTATATCTCCCACGTGTCGAGGCACAACTTAGAGGGATAATCGCATTGAAGGCATATGTCGCAAGGTAGGCAATCTTCACAACATTCCATGTAATGTAAATAATAAAGGAGAGATAACATAGTTGGCTTACACTCGCCACGTCAATCAAGTACATAAATAACATTACATAATCCAAACACTCATGGCCCGACTACGGCGCCAAAATGAAAGATAACCCAACATGCGACAACGGTCCCGTTCACCCCCAACTGGGCACCACTACTGATCATCGGGAAAGGAAACATAGTAACATTGTGAGTCTTCGTCGAACTCCCACTTGAGCTCATACGCGTCTCCTGGAGCGGAATCATCAGGCCCTGCATCTGGTGTAATAGTAATCTGTGAGCCACAGGGACTCAGCAACCTCGCACCCTTGCGATCAAGACTATTTAAGCTTATAGGTAAGGCAAGGGTAAATATCATTGGAGCTGCAGCAAGCGACTAGCAAGTATGGTGGCTAACTTATTCGCCAAAGAGAGAGAGAAGAGGAGGCAAAGCGCGAGCGAGAAACTAGAGAGCAACCTGCGCAAACATTACTCCAACACCGTGTCCACTTCCCGGACTCCGCCGAGAAGAGGCCATCACGGTAACACACTCAGTTGATTCATTTTAATTAAGTTAAGGTTCAAGTTACCTACAACCGGACATTAACAAATTCCCATCTGCCCATAACCGCGGGCACGGCATTCGAAAGTTCAATCCCTGCAGGGGAGTCCCAACTTAGCCCTTGACAAGCTCTCACGGTCAACGAAGGAATAGACCTCCTCCCAAGACGTTCCGATCAGACTCGGTATCTTGGTAACTCAAGACACTTCGACAGGTTAAAACAAGACCAGCAACACCGCCCGAATGTGTGGACAAATCCCGATAGGAGCTGCACATATCTCTTTCTCAGGGCACACTCAGATAAGCAATCCGTACAACTAAAACCAGCCCTCGAGTTTCCCCGAGGTGGCGCTGCAAGGGGCTCTAGTTTGGACCAACACTCAGAGGAGCACTGGCCCGGGGGGGGGGGTTAAAATAAGATGACCCTTGAGTCTGCAGAACCCAAGGGAAAGAAAAGGCTAGGTGGCAAATGGTAAAACCAAGGTTGGGCATTGCTGGCAAAGCTTTAATCAAGGCGAACTATCAAGGGGTTCCCATTATAACCCAACCGCGTAAGGAACGCAAAATCTAGGAACATAACACCGATACGACGGAAACTAGGGCGGCAAGAGTGGAACAAAACACTAGGCGAGAGGCCGAGCCTTCCACCCTTTACCAAGTAAATAGATGCATTAAGATAACATAGCAATATAATGATATCCCAACAAGTAAATAAATGTTCCAACAAGGAACGGCCTCCAATCTTCACCTGCAACTAGCAACGCTATAAGAGGGGTTGAGCAAAGCGGTAACATAGCCAATCAACGGTTTTCTAGGACAATGGTGGGTTAGAGGTTTGACATGGCAATTTGGGAGGCTTGCAAGCAAGTGGTAGGCATCGTAGCAATGGCATAGCAAAAGAGCGAACAAACTAGCATAGCAAATATAGTAGTGATTTCGAGGGTATGATCATCTTGCCTGCACAGTTGTCAGAGTTGACTGGATCCTCAAAAGCAAACTCAACGGGCTCCTTGTTAGAGAACTCGTCACCCGGCTCTACCCAAACAAGACAAACAAGCAACAAGGATACAATCAACCACGTGCAAGACCAAGCAATATGATGAAATGATGATATGCTATGCGGGATGCGATGCGGGATGCAAAATGCAAGATATGACAGGGAATGCATGAACCTGGCCTCAACTTCGAAAACCAAGTGTGCCGCTGGAAATATGAGACGAAATCGCTTGAAAACGATATAAAGAATGCCGGAATCGGAGTTACGGTTTGGAAATGGCAAGCGATTCAAATATGACAACGGTCTGCGATTTACAGCAAGTAGGCATCTAAATGCAACGAAATGAACATGCTACAGCACTCAAACATGACAACAAAATACATGGCAGGGATTCACACAAGATGCTTAACAAAAGTCTGGCACTGAGCTACGGCCAATTAATCCATTAACAGGTTCAAACAAGCATGGCAAAAACGCAAATGGTAAAACAGATCTCAGACTTAAGTGAAATTAACACTTGTCTGGAATTTCAGATCATATAGCCCTCTTCGGAGCAACAAAATAACATGCTACAGGACCTGAACATGACAAAGAAAGACATGGCATGGAGCTACTCAACAAGCTTAACAAAAGTCCCTTAGTGACCTTGAGCCAAAAGGGATCACAAAATATACTAACAAGCACACGAACATAGCAAAAACATAATCAGTTTTCAGACTTAGTGAAAACTGGGACATGCTGAGACATAACTCACGAAGGCATGTTTATGAGCTTGATGCACTCACTATGGTGCAAGTCATGGCAAGACAAGCATACACCCATCAAGAAGGCACAAAATTCAAGCTATACATGGCAAGAACAATAGCATAGCATGCACGGCTCAACTACAATAACATCGGCAAAATCGCAAACAAGTTGACGATCTGCCCAGATTTGCAATGAAGCAAAAGTAGAGCTCGATTGACTCAAGTTAGGGTGCTCAATAATTGCAAACAAAGACACGGATGGATAGAGCACTACAAGGTTATCAAAACATCCTTACTGATCATCCTCAAAAGAGGCACGGATAACTAGGAAACAACACGAACATATCGCATCATGAGATGAACAGCTCCAGGACTTAGTGAAATTACTGAGTCCCTGAAAACAGAATTAGCAAGTGCACCACTTTGCTAGCTCGCACAAGTCACCACACACATCCTAAAAATACATGGGTTGCACCTCTGGAGAGATGACAAAACCCTTAACAAAACACATGTAGAACTCACGGGCATATCATGCAAACATTTATCATGGCAAAAATGACAAAAGTGCTAAACGGAGTAACCGATCTGACAATTAACTCAAGTAGCCCTCTTCTAACAGCATTTCGGGCAACAAGATGAGCTGAAATGAAAATGATGCAATGGAACGAAATGATGTACTCTCTGAGATGAACATTTTGATATGCTATATGCATGAATCGGAGCTATGGATGCAAAGTTACGGGGCCGCGAACATGAGCACTTAGACTGAGAATTTCTGAGACTTAGGAAAAAAATTAACCCTGATATTTTCAGATCTGGATCGGGGCGGCGCACGAACCGAGGTGGCCGGGCTCTCGCCGGAGCTTCTCGCCGGAGGAGGGCGCGGGGCGGCGCCGGGGAGGTCGAAGGAGGTAGGCGGCAGGGCGGCGACCACCGGGCGGCGGGGCGGCGAGC
>NC_057800.1:409128867-409138174 GCF_018294505.1 Triticum aestivum
TGCCACGTGGCAGCGGCGGGGCTGGGCGGACGTGTCCGGCGCCGTCCGGACGTGTCCAGCGGCGGCGGATCTGAGATTTTTGGGTTTCGGGGGAGGAGACCCGGGATTTGGAATGGGGAGGGGGTCTATTTATAGGCATAGAGGGAGCTAGGAGAGTCCAAATGAGGTGCGGTTTCCGGCCACGCGATCATGATCGAACGCTCTAGATGATGGAGCAGAGTTTGGTGGATTTTGGGCCAAATTGGAGGGGTGTTGGGCTGCAACACACGCGAGGCCTTTTTGGTCCCTCGGTTAACCGTTGGAGTATCAAACGAAGTCCAAATGATACGAAACTTGACAGGCGGTCTACCGGTAGTAAACCAAGGCCGCTTGGCAAGTCTCGGTCCAATCCGGAAATGTTTAATCCCCACACACGAAAGAAAGCTAGAAATGGCCACCGGAGGAGAACGAAGCGCCAGAATGCAAAACGGACAACGGGGAAAATGCTCAGATGCATGAGACGAACACGTATGCAAATGCAATGCACATGATGACATGATATGAGATGCATGACAACGATAACAACACACGGAGATAAAACCCGAACCCGAGGAAATAAATATAACTTAACGCCGGAAATGGCAAGAGTTGGAGTACAAATAGGGAAAGTTATATCCGGGGTGTTACAACACTCCACCACTACGAAAGGATCTCGTCCCGAGATCTAGGACTGAAAGAACGCCGGGTACTTAGAACGGAGGTGATCCTCGCGTTCCCAGGTAGCTTCACGGTCGGAATGGTGTGACCACTTGACTTTGAGAAATTTGATTGACTTGTTGCGAGTCTTGCTTTCAGTCTCTTCAAGAATAGCAACTGGGTGCTCACGATATGAAAGATCTTCTTAGAGCTCAATGTCCTCGAAGTTGATGGTGCGGTCAGGAGTCTTGAAGCACTTTCGAAGCTGAGAGACATGGAACACATCATGAACATTTGCAAAGTTTGAAGGAAGCTCAAGTTGATAGGCGAGGTCGCCTCTCTTGCTGACAATCTTGAAAGGCCCCACGTATCTAGGGGCAAGCTTCCCTTTGATACCGAAGCGACGAGTACCTTTCATAGGAGAGACATGGAGGTAAACATGATCTCCGATCTCGAAAGACAAATCACGGTGCTTACTATCATAGTAGCTCTTCTGGCGGGATTGGGCTGCTTTGAGGTTATCACGAATGACTTTGCACATTTCCTCTGCTTCTGTGATTAAGTCATTACCCAAAAGCTGACGTTCACCGGTTTCAGAGCAGTTGAGAGGGGTACGGCACTTCCTGCCATACAGAATTTCAAATGGGGCCTTGCCCGAACTTGCTTGAAAACTGTTGTTGTAGGAGAATTCAGCATAAGGAAGACAATCCTCCCACTTCATGCCGAAGGAGATCACACAAGCCCTGAGCATATCTTCAAGAATCTGGTTGACACGCTCGACTTGACCGCTTGTTTGAGGATGGAAAGCTGTGCTGAAGCGGATGTTCGTGCCCATGGCCTTCTGAAAAGAATCCCAAAACTTCGAGGTAAAGATGCTGCCACGGTCTGAAGAGATCACTTGAGGAATACCGTGCAGAGAGACAATACGAGAGGTATAGAGTTCCGCCAATTGAGCTGCAGTGATCGACTCTTTGATAGGCAGAAAGTGAGCCACTTTGGTGAGTTTGTCGATGACCACGAATATAGCATCATTGCCACGCTTGGACTTTGGAAACCCAGTCACGAAGTCCATCTCAATGTGGTCAAACTTCCATTCTGGAATGGCAAGAGGTTGGAGGAGACCAGCTGGCCTTTGGTGTTCTGCCTTTACTCTTCTGCAGACATCACATTCATTCACGAATTGAGCGATCTCGCGCTTCATTCGAGTCCACCAATAAGCTTGCTTAAGGTCCTGATACATATTCGTGCTCCCAGGGTGGATGGAGAGGAGAGAATTGTGAGCCTCGTTCATGATCACTTTACGGAGGTCACCTTTAGGCACAACAATACGATCCTCGAAGAAGAGAGTGTCCTTGTCATCGAGGCGGTAGCACTTGTACTTGGACTGACTCTTGGCAATCCCAATCTTCACCTTCTTCACCATAGCATCAAGAAGCTGGGCTTGGCGAATCTGGTCTTCTAAAGTAGGAGAGACTTGAAGGTTGGTGAGGAAACCTTGAGGAACAACTTGCAGGTTAAGTTTGCGGAAAGCTTCACAAAGCTCGGGTTGATAAGGCTTGAGAATCAGACTGTTGCAGTAGGCCTTTCTGCTCAAAGCATCAGCAATCACATTGGCCTTGCCTGGGGTATACTCGATACTCGGATTATACTCTTGAATCATTTCGACCCATCGAGTTTGCCTGAGGTTGAGATTAGGCTGAGTGAAGATGTACTTGAGACTCTTGTGATCAGTGAAAATATCCACTTTTCTTCCCAATAGAAGATGTCTCCAAGTCAAAAGAGCATGCACAACTGCCGCCAACTCGAGATCATGAGTGGGGTAGTTCTTCTCATTAGGCTTCAACTGGCGAGAGGTATAAGCAACAACTTTCTTCTCTTGCATCAATACTACGCCAAGACCTTGGAGAGAGGCATCACAAAAGACCTCGTACGGCTTGGATTCATCAGGCGGAGTCAGAACTGGAGCAGTGATCAATTTCTCTTTCAAAGTGTTGAAAGCAATGTCACACTCCGGATACCAAACGTACTTGACGTGCTTCTGAAGAAGATTTGAGAGAGGCTTCGCGATCTTAGAAAAGTTTTCAACGAATCTTCGGCAATAGCTTGCGAGACCGAGAAAACTGCGGAGTTGCTTCACGTTATGAGGAGGTTCCCAATTCACAATTGCAGACACCTTGTCAGGATTCACAGCAATGCCCTTGGAAGAGATTATATGACCAAGATAAAGAACCTCATCAAGCCAAAATTCACACTTGGAGAACTTGGCGTAGAACTGATGTTCCCTGAGCTTATCAAGCACCAAACGCAAGTGTTTGGCATGATCTTCCTTGTTCTTCGAGAAAACCAGAATGTCGTCGAGATAGACCAAAACAAAGTCATTGGCGTAGGCATTGAAGATGAAGTTCATCATGCGAGAGAACGTCGGAGGAGCGTTGGCGAGGCCAAAAGACATGACAGTGTATTCATATGAACCAAAGCTTGTTCTGAAAGCTGTCTTGGGAATATCTTCTTCACAAATGCGAATCTGATGATAACCCATACGGAGATCAAGCTTGGAGAATACTTGGGCACCTTTGAGTTGTTCGAACAGCTCATTGATGTTGGGAAGTGGGTATTTGTTCTTGATGGTCTTCTTGTTCACTGGATGGTAATCAACACAAAGTCGGTCCGTTCCATCCTTTTTTTTCACAAAAAGAACACCACAACCCCACGGAGAAGAACTAGGCCGGATGAGACCCATTTTCTCTTGAATATCGAGTTGCTTCTTCAGCTCCTTCAACTCTTCAGGTCCGAGCTTGTAAGGACGCTTGCACACAGGTTCCGTGCCAGGCTCAAGATCAATAACGAATTCAACTGGCCGGTGCGGAGGCATTCCTGGAAGTTCTTCTGGAAAGACGTCTTGATATTCGCAAACGACTAGAATTTGAGAGATGGCATCCAATTCACCCTTCTCATTGAGAGAAAACAGACAGATAGTATTATCCCGAGCAGCAAAGACAATTACATCCTCAGACGAATGAGTCAATTGAATCTGCCTGACAGCACAATCAAGATGAGCCTTGTGCTTAGGAAGCCAATCCATTCTGAGAATAAGATCAATATCCGAGTCACCAAGAACATTTGGAGAGGTCAAGAACTTATAGTCACCCAAAGTGATAGTAACATCCGGAACGCATACTCGAGATGTCATTTGACGGGCCGGAGAGACGATAGCCAACGGCTTCGGCAACACTTGAGTAACAAAATCATGCTTAGATGAAAAAGGTCTCGAGATGAAACAATGCGATGCACCAGTGTCAAAAAGAACTTTTGCAGGAATATCATTAACAGGAAGGTTACCCATGATCACATCTGACGAGTCCTCTGCCTGAGCTGCATTCATCAAATTGACCTTGGCATGCTTGGGGTTATTCTTGACCACAGCTATACTTGCCGATCTGACAGGAGGAGGAGGAGGAGGAAGACGCCTCTGGTTGAGACACTTGTTGGCATAGTGACCCTTCTGTTGGCACTTGTTGCACGTGACCGCTGAAAGCGGACGGTGATACGGAGCACTCGATCTTGGGGCTTGAGACGAAGTCTTGTTCTGAAAGCCAGGGTTGGGTGGGTGGGAAGAACCACTGCCACCTTTGCTCTTCTGCTGATACGGCTGACGGAGCGGAGGAGGAGGAAGGCAAAACTTCTGCTGCTTGGCCACTCGAGTAGAGGAAGAAGGAGTAACATCTCTGACTCGCTTCTTGGAAGCATCACACCTCAACTGAGCAGCCTCTTGCTTCAGTGCCATGTTGTAGAACTCACCGTATCTCAAGGGCTCGAAGAGAACAAGAGCAAGCTGAATATCTTCTCTGAGACCACCCCTGAACTGATATATCATGCTCTTCTCATCAGGGACGTCCTGCTTGGCAAAGCGGGCGAGCTTCTGGAACAACGTTGTAGTCATAGACAGACAAAGAGCCTTGCTTCAGATTGCGGAATTCCTCACGCTTACTTTCAACCACGCTCTGGGGAATATGATGAGCTCGGAAATCTCGACAGAAATCATCCCAAGTGATAACACGTCCACCTCTGGAATCCTTGTACTGCTGGAACCATTCTGCAGCTTGATCTTTGAGTTGGAAGGAAGCGAACTTAACAAAGTCCGCAGGCCTAACGTTACTGCACTCGAAATGCTTGCACAGATCCACAAGCCAATCGTTAGCATCGGTTGCCTCAACACAATTGCTGAAAGTCTTTGACCCGTTAGCAAGGAACTGGTTGAGTGTAGCAAAGTGACTCTGATTGCTGCCTTGATTCCCTTGACTGCCTTGATTGCGCTCTTGAAGAATTTGCATGATCAACTATGTGTTTGCATTGGTTGCGGCCATCACAGCTTGCCATGCCTCCGGAGGAGGTGGAGGTGGTGGCGGATCAGGATTCGAAGTCGTGCGCGTTGGAGGAGCCATCCTGAAGAGGTTGACCACCATTAGCACATTGATAGACAAATATTGAAGCTGGATCCAACGGAATGAAAATTACAACATATAGTCTTTACATCCGAACAAAATGAACGAATGCATTTCTCTTGAAATGGTCACATATCCATAAATCGAGAAGCCACGTAGAATTAAGGTAGAGAAATAAATCAACAAGGTACGGATCAAGAACGAATAATTGGTAAGAAATCCCAATCTCAAACCAATATCCGTGGTAGAAGAACTAGAGCTACAAGAATTCCCACCTATGAAACTCCCGAACCTTTCCGGTTATGCAATCAGGTGTTGGGGATACAGGGGAAGCATAATATCTCACCCAAATCTAGCAAATCCTACATCCAGCTGTATCCATCCTTCAACACATAACCAAGAAACCTTCGGAAACCATCTACCTCAACCTTCGAAAAGCATCCGTTATACAAGTTATGGCGATACTCCCGAACTCCCGCCCCAGTACTGGGTGGCGTCGAGGTTATCTCACCAACGAACTGCATAAAAGAGATTTTCGATGTCGACGTACTATACTCAGGTATTCCAGAACTGCAATGATAAAATTATGATGACAACACCTTAGAGCTCAACTCCCCGGGACACTTCCACTAAACCCCTGACAGGAGGCACCAAGACAATGCTCTCATCATAAAACCATCAGAACGATTCCAAGATACCAGCGTGATCCTAAATTTTTTTTTAATGAAATTTGAGAAGAGAAGAGTCAAAACTCTACGTCAGGATGCCTTACCAGAGCGATGAGGAGACTGGGAAGTAAAAAGAATTCCTAATCTCTCCGATATATAATTCCTAAAAGACTCAAAACATTTTTCTAGACACAACTCGGCCACTAAAAACGATCAAGCAATGGAGCTCCTAAGGTCGGGGAAGGCTCTGATTACCAACTTGTAATACCCTCGATGCGACTATATCTCCCACATGTCGAGGCACGACTTAGAGGCATAATCGCATTGAAGGCATATGTTGCAAGGTAGGTAATCTTCACAACATTCCATGTAATGTAAATAATAAAGGAGAGATAACATAGTTGGCTTACACTCGCCATGTCAATCAAGTACATAAATAACATTACATCATCCAAACACTCATGGCCCGACTACGGCGCCAAAATGAAAGATAACCAAACATGCGACAACGGTCCCGTTCACCCCCAACTGGGCACCACTACTGATCATCGGGAAAGGAAACATAGTAACATTGTGAGTCTTCGTTGAACTCCCACTTGAGCTCATACGCGTCTCCTGGAGCGGAATCATCAGGCCCTGCATCTGGTGTAATAGTAACCTGTGAGCCACAGGGACTCAGCAATCTCGCACCCTCGCGATCAAGACTATTTAAGCTTATAGGTAAGGCAAGGGTAAATATCAGTGGAGCTGCAGCAAGCGACAAGCAAGTATGGTGGCTAACTTATTCGCCAAAGAGAGCGAGAAGAGGAGGCAAAGCGCGAGCGAGAAACTAGAGAGAAACCTGCGCAAACATTACTCCAACATCGTGTCCACTTCTCGGACTCCGCCGAGAAGAGGCCATCACGGTAACACACTCAGTTGATTCATTTTAATTAAGTTAAGGTTCAAGTTATCTATAACCGGACATTAACAAATTCCCATCTTCCCATAACCGCGGGCACGGCTTTCGAAAGTTCAATCCCTGAAGGGGAGTCCCAACTTAGCCCATGACAAGCTCTCACAGTAAACGAACGAATAGACCTCCTCCCAAGACGTTCCGATCAGACTCGGTATCTTGGTAACTCAAGACACTTCGACAGGTTAAAACAAGACCAGCAACACCGCCCGAATGTGCCGACAAATCCCGATAGGAGCTGCACATATCTCTTTCTCAGGGCACACTCGGATAAGCAATCCGTACAACTAAAACCAGCCCTCGAGTTTCCCCGAGGTGGCGCTGCAAGGAGCTCTAGTTTGGACCAACACTCAGAGGAGCACTGGCCCGGGGGGGTTAAAATAAGATGACCCTTGAGTCTGTAGAACCCAAGGGAAAGAAAAGGCTAGGTGGCAAATGGTAAAACCAAGGTTGGGCATTGCTGGCAATGCTTTAATCAAGGCGAACTATCAAGGGGTTCCCATTATAACCCAACCGCATAAGGAACGCAAAATCCGGGAACATAACACCGATACGACGGAAACTAGGGCGGCAAGAGTGGAACAAAACACTAGGAGAGAGGCCGAGCCTTCCACCCTTTACCAAGTATGTAGATGCATTAAGATAACATAGCAATATAATGATATCCCAACAAGTAAATAAATGTTCCAACAAGGAACGGCCTCCAATCTTCACCTGCAACTAGCAACGCTATAAGAGGGGCTGAGCAAAGCGGTAACATAGCCAATCAACGGTTTGCTAGGACAATGGTGGGTTAGAGGTTTGACATGGCAATTTGGGAGGCTTGCAAGCAAGTGGTAGGCATCGTAGCAATGTCATAGCAAAAGAGCGAGCAAACAAGCATAGCAAAGATAGTAGTGATTTCGAGGGTATGATCATCTTGCCTGCACAGTTGTCAAAGTTGACTGGATCCTCAAAAGCAAACTCAACGGGTTCCTCGTTAGCGAACTCGTCTCCCGGCTCTATCCAAACAAGACAAACAAGCAACAAGGATACAATCAACCACATTCAAGACCAAGAAATATGATGAAATGATGATATGCTATGCGGGATGCGATGCGGGATGCAAAATGCAAGATATGACAGGAAATGCATGAACCTGGCCTCAACTTCGAAAACCAAGTGTGCCACTGGAAATATGAGGCGAAATCGCTTGAAAACGATATAAAGAACGCCGGAATCAGAGTTACGGTTTGGAAATGGCAAGCGATTCAAATATGACAACGGTCTGTGATTTACAGCAAGTAGGCATCTAAATGCAACGAAATGAACATGCTACATCACTCAAACATGACAACAAAATACATGGCAGGGATTCACACAAGATGCTTAACAAAAGTCTGGCACTGAGCTACGGCCAATTAATCCATTAACAGGTTCAAACAAGCATGGCAAAAACGCAAATGGTAAAACAGATCTCAGACTTAGTGAAATTAACACTTGTCTGGAATTTCAGATCATATAGCCCTCTTCGGAGCAACAAAACAACATGCTAAAGGACCTGAACATGACAAAGAAAGACATGGCATGGAGCTACTCAACAAGCTTAACAAAAGTCCCTTAGTGACCTTGAGCCAAAAGGGATCACAAAATATACTAACAAGCACATGAACATAGCAAAAACATAATCAGTTTTCAGACAGTGAAAACTGGGACATGCTGAGACATAACTCATGAAGGCATGTTTATGAGCTCGATGCACTCACTACGGTGCAAGTCATGGCAAGACAAGCATACACCCATCAAGAAGGCACAAAATTCAAGCTATACATGGCAAGAACAATAGCATAGCATGCACGGATCAACTACAATAACATCGGCAAAATCGCAAACAAGTTGATGATCTGCCCAGATTCGCAACGAAGCAAAAGTAGAGCTCGATTTACTCAAGCTAGGGTGCTCCATAATTGCAAACAAAGACATGGATGGATAGAGCACTACAAGGTTAACAAAACATCCTTACTGATCATCCTCAAAAGAGGCACGGATCACTAGGAAACAACACGAACATATGGCATCATGAGATGAACAGCTCCAGGACTTAGTGAAATTACTAAGTCCCTGAAAACAGAATTAGCAAGTGCACCACTTTGCAAGCTTGCACAAGTCACCACACACATCCTAAAAATACATGGGTTGCACCTCTGGAGAGATGACAAAACCCTTAACAAAACACATGTAGAACTCGCGGGCATATCATGCACACATTTATCATGGCAAAAATGACAAAATTGCTAAACGGAGTAACCGATCTGACAATTAACTCAAGTAGCCCTCTTCTAACAGCATTTCGGGCAACAAGATGAGCTCAAATGAAAATGATGCAATGGAATGAAATGATGTACTCTCTGAGATGAACATTTTGATATGCTATATGCATGAATCGGAGCTACGGATGCAAAGTTACGGTGCCGCGAACATGAGCACTTGGACTGAGAATTTCTGAGACTTAGGAAAAAAATCAACCCTGATATTTTCAGATCTGGATCGGGGCGGCGCGCGAACCGAGGTGGCCGGGCTCTCGCCGG
>NC_057800.1:409138712-409164106 GCF_018294505.1 Triticum aestivum
GGGCCGGCGATGGGCCTCAGCGGGCCGGCTGGGGCGGCGAAGTGGGCGCAAGCGGCGGCGAGTGGCGCGGCGCCACGTGGCAGCGGCTGGGATGGGCGGACGTGTCCGGCACCGTCCGGACATGTCCGGCGGCGGCGGATCTGAGATTTTTTGGTTTCGGGGGAGGAGACCCGGGATTTGGAATGGGGGGTCTATTTCTAGGCATAGAGGGAGCTAGGAGATTCCAAATGAGGTGCGGTTTTCGGCCACGCGATCGTGATCGAACGCTCTAGATGATGGAGCAGAGTTTGGTGGATTTTGGGCCAAATTGGAGGGGTGTTGGGCTGCAACACACACGAGGCCTTTTTGGTCCCTCGGTTAACCATTGGAGTATCAAACGAAGTCTAAATGATACGAAACTTGACAGGCGGTCTACTGGTAGTAAACTAAGGCCGCTTGGCAAGTCTCGGTCCAATCCGGAAATGTTTAATCCCCACACACGAAAGAAAGCTAGAAATGGCCACCGGAGGAGAACGAAGCGTCGGAATGCAAAACGGACAACGGGGAAAATGCTCAGATGCATGAGACGAACACGTATGCAAATGCAATGCACATGATGACATGATATGAGATGCATGACAACGATAACAACACACGGAGACAAAACCCAAACCCGAGGAAATAAATATAACTTAACGCCGAAAACAACAAGAGTTGGAGTACAAATAGGGAAAGTTATATCCGGGGTGTTACAGAGCAGCGCACACCGGATTGGACCGTAAGCCTGCTCTTGTATCAATGGGGCTAGTTCTGCTTCCGGCCACGTTCGCTACGTGCAGGTGTGCAAAGGGCGATGGGCCCAGACCCCTACGCCATAGGATTTAGACCGGCGTGCTGACCTCTCTGTTGTGCGTAGGTAGGGCTACGACGTGTTGATCTTCCGAGGCCGGGTATGACCCAGGAAAGTGTGTCCGGACAAAGGGGATCGAGCGTGTTGGGAAATGTGGTGCACCCCTGCAGGGAAGTTAATCTACTCGAATAGTCATGATCTTCGGTAACAGGATGACTTGGAGTTGTATCTTGACCTTATGACAACTAGAACCGGTTACTTAATAAAACACACCCTTCCAAGTGCTAGATACATCCTGGTGATCGCTCTCTAACTGGGCAACGAGGAGAGGATCATCGGTTAGCATTATGCTACACGATGCTACTTGGTGAACTTACCATCTACTCTCTTCTACATGCTGCAAGATGGAGGTGGCCAGAAGCGTAGTCTTCGAAAGGACTAGCTATCACCCTCTTATTCCGGCATTCTGCAGTTCAGTCCACATATGATACCCTTAATCCATTTGATACCAATGCATATATGTGTATTGTAGCTCCTTGCTTGCGAGTACTTTGGATGAGCACTCACGGTTGCTTTGCTCCCTCTTTTCCCCCTTTCTACACTCGATTGCTGCAACCAGACGTTGGAGCCCAGGAGCCTGACGCCACTGTCGACGACGACTACTACTACTCGGGAGGTGCCTACTACTACGTGCAGCCCGCTGACGACGACCAGGAGTAGTTTAGGAGGATCCCAGGCAGGAGGCCTGCGCCTCTTTTGATCTGTATCCCAGTTTGTGCTAGCCTTCTTAAGGCAAACTTGTTTAACTTATGTCTCTACTTAGATATTGTTGCTTCCGCTGACTCGTCTATGATCGAGCTCTTGTGTTCGAGCCATCGAGGCCCCTGGCTTGTAATATGACGCTTGTATGACTTATTTTATTTGTAGAGTTGTGTTGTGATATCTTCTTGTGAGTCCCTGATCTTGATCATACACGCTTGCGTGTATGATTAGTGTACGATTGAATCGGGGGCGTCACAAGTTGGTATCAGAGCTGACTGCCTGTAGGAATCCCCCTTCCACACTCCTTGACCGAAGTTGAGTCTATACATTACAAAAACTTTTACTAACATGGATGTGTGCCTTACGGGCCCACGTCGCCATTTGGGTGGTATTAGGATCTTTTATTCCTCGTCTATACTTTGGGACTGTGATCTCTCTTCTATTCGGGTTAAATGATTTTGCTAACTTTAACATTAGGATCTCGTGATCACTTTCATCCGGATAGCACCTTATTACCGATGATTGTCTGCTGCACCAGAAGATTCCGAGGTTACTTTATGATGTTCTCCCGAGACACTCGTACCCACCGCCTTTGCAAATTCCCTACCACTGTTATATCCCTGTTGATAACTTCTTACACCTACCATTCTTACCTTCAATCTCATTGATCTTGTTAGTACAAGATGCCCTGAACTGCTCTCCGTTGTTCCGAGAATCCTTTGAGCTTACTGCCTTGCAATTCCTTGTCACCTGAATATCCCTATGGATAATTTTGTGCACCTATCGAGTATCCGCTCATCCTCAGTTGATTCATGTACTTCCCAAAAGTCTTCGTAATACCATTTGTTCTTCTGAAAATCCTCAACAGCCTATTGTTCTTGAATTTCTTGCTTGCTTGCATTATGGTTAATACCATAAGTCTAGTAATCTTATTGTCATCCTTTGTCATTATCATTTTGAGTGCGTTGATTCAACATGTTGCGAATGCTCACAATCATTAATCAGATCCTAGAATTCATCCTTCCGGCTCAGACGTTATTTTAACATGTGAAGGCTATTCTACCTATCCATCACTAATCAGAGCATTGCTTCTGATCCCTTGTATTGGAATTCATAATTCCTTTGCAATTGAGCTTTGAGTTAGTCAGTTGTTTCTATAATGTAATCTCCTTGAATTCTTTCTTCCTCTGGTTGAATACTGATGCTCGCATCAGATCCCTTGTGGACCACCAGACCCTTTGTCGGATTTTATCCAACAACGTCCTTCATATTCAATAAGCTTGTGAGCCTTTCCTTGGATACATAATGCCTTTGGTAAATTGTATCCTCTGCTTTCTCAAGCATGCTCTACTATCGAGCTTGTGTTAATTATTCTTGAAATTCATGGTATATGCTCCTAAGATGCCCCGATGGGTTGAACCTATGCCTTCCCCAAACTGTATGAACCCGAAAGTTTTCGCGAGTCATACCCTTTTTGTTGCTTCGCCAAATAAGATTTCACACTACAACTTTTTCGAAAACGAGAAGTGAATGAAAGGTTATGCATTGCAAAAGTGGGAGTCGACCGTGAACCTTTGTGTTCATGCCCACGGACACGGTGTGGAACTTATCATGGAAGCTTCTCTTAAATTAATTATTCCTTGGTATAAGTTCATCTTATATCTGGGGTCTGTTCTTTTGCAATCATGGTTTCGACCATATTGTTCTTCTTTGATCCCATTTCTCGGAGAAGTTCAAGTACTTGTCTTCTACAGATCTATACACCTATCCAACCTCTATCCTTCTCTACCTTTGAGTATACCCTCTGGTATCTCGATAATATGACCGAACCATGTTGCTTATTAGGAGCCTTCATCAAGTATTATTCCTCACCGATTCCAATGTTTCCTGGTTCCGAGTTGTTAGTCACTCAAGGACACCGATACCTAAATCGGGTCCTCACCACGATTAAATAACTCTTAGTAATCTCCTTTATTCACGAGTTTGTACTCGACCACATCATTCCTGGCCTGCTCGACTATATCATTATCGTGCCGATTTTAACAGTGCTACTTGGTCCTTATTCCTGGAGCACAACTTTCGATGATGAGCTAAGCTTACATCAATCTTCCTTGTCTTATCATTTCACCTCGAGCAGCAAGCTTGATTCCGAGTTGGTGTCACATCCGTGGTTCCAATAATCCTTCGCTGCATCAGTCCTTTTGCTTAATGCAGTCGCTGTTCGATTGCTTCTTCGTGGAGCCTCTCGACAAAATTTGTCGTGAACATCATCAACATCTTGATTCATTCCTAAATACTAATTGAATTCAAGATGAGAAATACCATCCTTGCACTCGATGATTTGTTTTATCATCAACCTTTTTATTGCCTTCTGTTCAACACAAACTTGTTCGTGTTTTGTGTTATACCTTGAGTTCCTTGCTATCCAACATTTGTTCTTCTTTACCTTTGAGTATTACCATCTTTTATGTCAAGAATGTCGTGAGAATTTCACTAGCTCTTGGGAATTCTTGATATAGGTGATGCTTCTCGCCATCACCATTCTTTTCTTGGCCCCCGTGTTGAGTGAACTATGTTGTGAGAATTTAATATCTCTAGCAACCTTATTGCTTTGAAGTTAATGGCCAATAGTTCATTCTCAGACTAATGGTTGTTGAATCACCTTTCTAACATTGATCATGCTACCTAAGACCATATTTTGGGTGCACTTTTCAACCAATGATTAATTATGTATGTTTTCCTCGAGCATGCATCCTTATATCATTTGATTCGGCAAATGTTATCTCCTTGTTCACATAAGTGTGGAAATCCATCTTTTGAAAATCTCAATGAATTGTCGCTGAGATCATCAGCCACCTCTTCATCCTGTCCTTGGTTTTAATGATGAACTCTTGATTCAGAACTTGCTTCCATAGTTCATTTCCCGAAAATCTTACAATGTCATCTCGTCAATTGCGTTGCACCTTTTCCTTCTCAGGCATCTTGAGTCTGAAGTATCCTGACACTAATTGGACCTGAATCTCGGTCAGGTATAATGGTTGGAACATATTTCCAAGAGTTATAACATTGGTCATTAACCCGATAAGGTGATGTCATCCTAACACACCTGACCGGAGGGCCTATTGTTATAGTTTCCTTTCTAGCAAGGCTAGTCATTCTTCCATGAGTAATTTGTTAGACTTATTCTATAAGTTATTCCTAATGAGTCCTTTGAGTATCCAAAGTTCGATCTTTGCTTAAAGACCATGTCAATGCTATCTCGAAGCATGTCTGTGGTACTCCGATTTTCAACAAGAACATTTGAAGCCCAATGCTAAATGTTTCCTGCTCAATTATCCCAAACCCCGTTGTGTGGGTAATGTCATGAAATTTCTCTCCTATATGTAAAGAGTTTTCTACCTTATATCTTGTCATGGATATCATGCTCTACTTGACCTTGGGAGGGATATACCCCTGAAATATGTGTTTAAACACATTTTCATTTCCATTGTTCTGTTTAATCTGATAATCATATCTTCCTTTCCACTGGTTGGTTTAACGTTGCTTGTGATCTATAAGATCTAAGTAGTAATATTCTCCTGCTTATGTAAACATCTCGGTGTAGAGTCCTGTCAGCAAGACCCTGTTACTATTGTTGATGACATTCCGGTAGCCACCGATGGACGAGAACTTTGCCTATTGGTCCGCCTCGTTCAACGAGCAGGAAAATGGTTCTCTTCGTCCCTCGCCCTTGGTACCGAGGTGGTTGCCGACATAACTGACAGGCTACCCTCTAACATGCCTGGCTATCTTGACCATGCAGGATGTCACCGCTCCTCCTACTTTTAAACCACATGTTGGGCCCATAACCCACAGTTTCACAGGATCGAAACCTGACTCTCCTATACACCCCCTGTTTCCAAAAGTTATTCCTCATGCTTGGCTTCGTATGTAATTCATGGGCCACCTACCTAGTGATCTATTCTGGTATCAGACGCAATACTTATTCTCGTTGCTCTAAACCCCTTTCACCTTCTGATTAGGCAATCGAACGATTGCCTGCCCATTGGAAACTTCTCATGGTACCATCTTACTTTACTCTCGATATGTTCTTAAGTATCTATTCGAGAATTACTTTCTACCACATTCCCTGAGTTATTGCCGGATAGTCAACCTTGTAAGGTCCGTTCTTCTAAAGTTACCCCTTGTCCTTTCGTAAGTACGATGAAGTTTCTGAAGAAAGGATAGTGACTTCATCATGATGACCTGAAGCAGAACAATGAAGACATCAATGTATTGGATCAGCCTCTTTGAGAAGAGCAACCCAGAATGAGAAGACCCACTAGATTCGTTACCAAACCTTTCCCCCTTTCGCTACCACTCAAACCTCAGGACGGGATTTCTTGTAGTGGAGGAGAATTGTGACGACCGGATAATTAAGCTACAGTAAACCCCTATTAATGGTGTCATGTCACCACATTATTGTAGCTAATCCTCACTTGATCCAAATCACTGTTCAAAATTCAAATTCAAATTTAAAGTCAAAAATTCAAATTTGTCAAACATCGAAACTAAAATGTTCAAAGTGTGGAAAATGATCCCTGGATATTTGTCATGTTGAAACCACATTTTTATATAATGTATAAATGCACTGAAATGATTTAAACGGTAGCAAAAACATTATTTAAATGCCCTTGGTATTTTATAAAAACACTAAACTATTTTATTTTGGGTTAAAAACTTTTGTGGATGAGGGTTGTTTTGAAACGTTAATTTAGGAGCTATTGTCATATTTTACTAAGTAAAAAATAAAGTGGAACTAAAATCCAAACAGAGAAGAAAATAAATAAAGAAAAGAGAACACAAAAACAGAAAACAAAAGAATTAAAATAGAAACCCCTCCCCCCATGGGCCAGTCGGCCCAGCTGTTAGCCAGGCCGACCCAACCGGCCTTGCCCACTCCCCATATCCCACCCTACCGGGTCGAACCCTAGCCCCCACGATTCCCCACTCCTCCTCCCACGATCCCGATCTGGATCGGGACCCTGACGCCGCCCGACGCCTCCCGACGCCTCCCGTCGCCCTCACCACCTTGTCGGACCCCCCCTCGACCCCTCACCTCTTTCTCCTTCCCTCGCGTGGATTTGGTCGGGGCAACCGACGCCCTGCGCCCGCGCCGATGCCGGACACCGTTATAGCCGGGTGCGCCACCTCGCCGGCGCCGCTCGCAACTGCCATTGGCGTCGTCGTTGTTGACACGCTCGGCCACCCCCGCGGCCCCCTTCCCCGCCCTAGACGCGGCTCGACACCCGCGTTCGAACGCGGCCACCGCGCCGTCCACCGTCCCTCTTCTCTCCGCCCGCGGGCTCAACCTGTCCCACGCGGCCTCCCGCCCGCTGTTGCGCTCACCGCCGCCGCCAACCTTGACCACTGCCCCCACCAGCAATGCTCCGGCCGGTGGCGCCCCGGACAAATCTCGCCGGCGCCCTACCGCGGCCATAGTCCGGCGGGCCGCGCCTGGACCGTCTCGGGCGCCCAGCGCCCACGCCCGTTCGGGCGGTGCCCGCGCCCGCACCGCCCTGTGCCCGTTAGACCCTTGGGGCCACAGACATGTGGGGCCCGGCCCCAGAACGTTTTAAAAAAGGATTTAAAAATAAATAAATAAATATATATATATAATAAATAACGAATTAACTAATGAATTAATTAAATTAATTAATCATGTTCAATTAATCTAATTAACTAGTTAGTTTAATTAAACACTAATTAGGCTAAACAGTCAATGACGAACGGGACCGACACGTCAGTTTGACTAGTCAACACATCTGTTGACTGCTGATGTCATGCTGATGTCAGCAAACACTATTTTGGATAATGTTGATTTAAATAATTAAATAAATCCTAAAAATGATTTAAATTTTTTAAAATTAATATAAAATAAATCGTAGCTCGGATGGAAAAACTTTGTACATGAAAGTTACTCAGAACGACGAGACGAACCCGGATACGCAGCCCGTTCGTCCGCCACGCATCCCTAGCATAGCGAACACACAATTTTCCCCCTCCAGTTCGTTTGCCCGAAAACGCGAAACACCGGGGATATTTTCTCGGATGTTTCCCCCCTCCACCGGTACCACCTCATACCGCGTTAGGGCACACCTAGCATCACGCTTTGTCATGTCATGCATCTTCATGCATCTGTTTACTTAATATTTATTGTTTCTTCCCCCTCTTCTCTCGCTAGACACCGAGACCGACGCCGCTGCTACCCAGTACGACTACGGTGTTGACGGCCCCTCTATCTTCCCAGAGCAACCAAGCAAGCCCCGCCCCCTTGATCACCAGATATCACCTACTCTTCTCTATACTGCTTGCATTAGAGTAGTGTAGCATGTTACTGCTTTCCGTTAATCCTATTCTGATGCATGGCCTATCCTTGCTACTAGTGTTGTTAACTTTACCTGCAATCCTAAAGCTTAGTATAGGATGCTAGTTTATCATCAGTGGCCCTACATTCTTATCCGTCTGCCATGGTATACTATCGGGTCGTGATCACTCAGGAGGTGATCATGGGTATATACTATATACTTTATACATGATACATGTGATGACTAAAGTCGGGTTGGCTCGAGGAGTACCCGCGGTTGATTCACGAATTGGGGGCAGGAAGGACATACTTTCCCGACGGTCCTCTGTGTGTATCTTTGTGGTGAAGCAACATGGCAGGTTGAGACCACCTAGGAGAGAGGTGGGCCTGGCCCTGGTCGGCGTTCACGGTTATTTCAAGATAACATGTTTAATGAGATCTTGGTATTTGATCTGAGTCTGGCCACTAGCCTATACGCACTAACCATCTACGCGGGGACAGTTATGGGCACTCGATGTCATGGTCTCAGGCGAAGCCTTCGTGACATCAGCGACTGAGCGGTGCGCGCCGGATTGGACCGTAAGCCTGCTCTTGTATTAAGGGGGCTAGTTCTGCTTCCGGCCGCGTTCGCAGCGTGCAGGTGTGCAAAGGGCGATGGGCCCAGACCCCTGCGCCATAGGATTTAGACCGGCGTGCTGACCTCTCTATTGTGCCTAGGTAGGGCTGCGACGTGTTGATCTTCCGAGGCCAGGCGTGACCCAGGAAAGTGTGTCCGGACAAAGGGGATCGAGCGTGTTCAGAAATGTGGTGTACCCCTGCAGGGAAGTTAATCTATTCGAATAGTCGTGATCTTCGGTAACAGGACGACTTGGAGTTGTATCTTGACCTTATGAAAACTAGAACCGGTTACTTAATAAAACACACCCTTCCAAGTGCCAGATACATCCCGGTGATCGCTCTCTAACAGGGCGGCAAGGAGAGGATCGTCAGTTAGGATTATGCTACATGATGCTACTTGGTGAACTTACCATCTACTCTCTTCTACATGCTGCAAGATGGAGGTGGCTAGAAGCGTAGTCTTCGAAAGGACTAGCTATCCCCCTCTTATTCCGGCATTCTGCAGTTCAGTCCACATATGATACCCTTAATCCATTTGATACCAATGCATGCATATGTAGTGTAGCTCCTTGCTTGCGAGTACTTTGGATGAGTACTCACGGTTGTTTTGCTCCCTCTTTTCCCCCTTTCTATACTCGATTGCTGCGACCAGACGTTGGAGCCCAGGAGCCAGACGCCACTGTTGACGACGACTACTACTACTCGGGAGGTGCTTACTACTACGTGCAGCCCGCTGACGACGACCAGGAGTAGTTTAGGAGGATCCCAAGCAGGAGGCATGCGCCTCTTTCGATCTGTATCCCAGTTTGTGCTAGCCTTCTTAAGGCAAACTTGTTTAACTTATGTCTCTACTCAGATATTGTTGCTTTCGCTGACTCGTCTATGATCGAGCTCTTGTATTCGAGCCTTCGAGGCCCCTGGCTTGTAATATGATGCTTGTATGACTTATTTTATTTGTAGAGTTGTGTTGTGATATCTTCCCGTGAGTCCCTGATCTTGATCGTACACGTTTGCGTGTATGATTAGTGTACGATTGAATTGTGGGCGTCACAACTGATTTCTTTGCAGCCCCACTCAATGTTATCGAGCTTCCGAAAGACGATGAAGACATGATACCGAGGCCCAGAAGGAGCAAGAAAGCAGCAGCCGACAAGATATCCCAGTCGGAACTTGCGACAGAACCAACAGTCTAGCAACCTGAAGATGTAGGTAGAGCCTCTGTAACTTTTGTTGTCCCAGTGTCGAGTGAACGCCCCGCACCATCGACTGTACGAGTGTTTTCTTCAGTCATCCAACCTCATGCCTCGGAGCCCCAAGGTACTGCATCTGGACCGTCTGTCCCCTTCTTCACCACCTATCATGTTTCGGAAAGCCAATCGGACGTCGCTGCATAGGCTATCCGTCAGGCTGGCATAATGATGGAGCGGAAGAAGGCGGTGCAAGACAACATGCAGGCTGCTTACGATGCCAGCGTGGCTCTTTGAGCCAATGTCCAGGTAAGTTGACTTCTGACTGAACTTGTTCTATTAGGATATGCTACCTGAATATTTTCCTTCGTACAATCTCTTGTTGTTTGCTTCGAATCTGTACACCCACTGGGTTTTTTGTTGTCTTTAGTATTTGCACTCTTCCACTCGGTCTGGATGAATGGGATCTGAATCAGTGGGGGCACGCTAAGTGCACCCACTGGGTGTAGTCCCTAAGACCACAGGCGACTGCGGGCTGTCGGTTAGGGTCTGAGCGCTTCTTTCTCTTCTAGTGCCGAGTGGGATCTGGGCAGAGCATGCCGAGTGGGATCTGAACTAGTGCGGGCACGCCAAGTGCACCCACTTGGTGTAGTCCCCGAGACCGTGGTTGGCTGCTGGCAGTCAGCCGAGGTCTGAGTACTTTTTTTACTCGACCTGGGCAGACCGGCCGAGTGAAAACTGAACCAGTGGGGGCACACCAAGTGCACCCACTGGGTGTACTCCCCGAGACCGCAGTCGACTGCTGGCAGTCGGTTGGGGTCTGAGTAAACTTTGAAATTTTATTCACTCAGAAGTAAATAATCTTTGATCTTGTCGATTGATATGTCTTTTACTCTCTGCAGAAATCTTGTACTCTCATTTCCAAGTTCGCCGAATTTGAGGAGAAGCAGAGGCAGCTCAACCTTGACCTGGAACTGGCCCAACAAAACTTGAAGAAGGCTCAAGATAAAGTTGCCGGTATGGAAGGTAACCGCCCGTCAACTGCTCATGTCGATCGTCTTTTTAAATTATCCCTTCGATCTTTTGTTTGATCTAAATGCTTATTTTGCAGAGAAAATGAGGTTGGCTCTGGAGAAGAAGGACTTGGACCTTGCAGCCGCGTAGAAGGAGGCTCAAGAGAAGACTACTCTTGCTGACAAAAAGTTGGCTTCAGTCGGAGCGTTGGAAGAGGAAGTAAGCAAGTTGAAGTCCTTTCTCACTGAATCCAACCGAGAGGCGACTCGTCTGAAGAAGGATAAGGTGGCTTTGAACGAGAAGCTGGAATCCATGGCTCATAAGAGAAATGACTTGGAAGCTTATCTGAGAACTCTCGCCAAGAAGCTCTTTCTTATGCTCGAAGGTACCCCTTTTAATCCGACTGCTTTACTACTTGTGAGTTAGTCCTGTCCAGTCGACTCACTAACTCCTTGACTGCAGAATTCTGCCAAAACTTTGATGAGAAGACTGGACGGATCGAGACGGGTTTGGACCCTATCGTTTCTCCAGTCGGCGATGAGGCTGCCATGAATGTGCTTCGACTGGAATCCTGCGTCGCCAATGTTACAAGTTACCTTGCTCGTCTGAAGGTGGCAGTTTCATGCATCGACTCATCGCTTTGGCTAAGGGCGACGCTTCAAAATGATCTCGAGTCTCTGATGACTCGACTCAACGAGGTCCCCGGTTGAGTGCAGGAATGGAAGAAGTCCTCTGCCCGATGCGGTGCTGACGTGGCTCTGTCGCTGGTAAGAGTCCATTGCAAGGAGGCCCTCGAAGATAAGCTGGCGGCGATCAAGGTCGCCAACACCAAAAGGCATGACTTCCAGTCCTTCATGGAGACTTTCATTGCTGCTGCCACTTGGATCGCTGATGGAATTGACTTGGACGAATTCGTCGAGCCTGCGGGCCCTCCTCCTGCCGAATGAACAAACTTGAGATTTAAACTTGCCTTAAATTTGCCTCGGAATGCTGAGTGGTTACTGTAACCGTTGAACTCTTTCGGGCCTGATGCCCGAGTACTTTTATCTTCGTTTCGAGACTTTTGAGATTTTATCCGATCTTGGTTTATCTTCTGCATATGCTTGTTCATCTTCGAGTAGAACTTGTTCTTCGCTTGGACTCTCCTTCGAAATGCAACTCTGAAGGGGATATCCCAGTCGACCTACACCTCGCCGTCCTTGCGGAGAAGGATGGAGCACACATTGTATCTGTGGCGCAGCTCCGAGGAGAGGGTTGCGGTCGACTTGCACCTCGTCATCCTTGTGGATAGGGAAGGAGCGGACATTGTACTTGTAGCGTAGCTCTGTGAGAGGATTGCAGTCGACCTGCACCTCGTCATCCTTGCGGATAGGGATGGAGCGGACATTGTACTTGTAGCGTAGCTCCGTGAGAGGATTGCAATCGACCTGCACCTCGTCATCCTTGCGTATAGGGATGGAGCAGACATTGTACTTGTAGGGTAGCTCCGTGAGAGGATTGCAATCGACCTGCACCTCGTCATCCTTGCGGATAGGGATGGAGCGGACATTGTACTTGTAGCGTATGTGACACTCCAAAATTTTAATTTGGTTTTCATCAAAAACTTTGTGGTTTTTGAAAAGAGGCCATTTAAATTTTTTTTCCAGAAAATCCTTCCTCTTAAAAACTTTCTTTTCTTTGGCAAGGATTTTATTTTTTTTCTTCAAACTGTGGTGTTTGATCTTTCGAAACTTCTTCTCTGTTGGTTCCCTCTCAAATTATTTTGGGAGTTTAATTTGTTTTTCTTTTAAAAAGAAACTCTATGAAAATTTGGGATTTTCATATCTTGGAAACCACCCATGACTTGGCATTTTTGCCCATGTGGTAAAACCCCTCCAAAACCTCCCCTCCTCCTTGTAATCAGCCTAAGTTCTCTGTCCCAACTAATCCAAGCAAGTTTTTGAATCTTATTCTAATTATTTTTCCCCTCAAATCAATTCTGCAAATTATTTTGAGCCTTAGTGATTTTCAAAGCAAGTACCACTTTGCCTTTGAGTTTTTATCCCAAACCAACTCTCCCGGATAGTCCTTTGTACCCACAACCCAGAACCATCTTGATCCACTCCTCCTCTTTTCAAATTTTTCAAAATTCAGTCTCTGCAAGTTTGGCCCAGATTTGCCAAATTTGGTGAAATTCATACCTACACTTCTCCAAAAATTTCACCAAAAATCAGGCAGCCTACTGGAGCAATGAGAAGCCACTCCACCAAAAATCAGCTCAAGGAAAAATCCCCAGAGGCCAAAAACATTCTGTCGAACACCTGAGCTGCACTGTTCTTTTGCAAATTCACTAAATTCAGATTTCAGTGTCGTTTTCTTCGTCAGAGGTTCAGACACATGCTCACAGTGCACTTGGCACGTTCCTCACCGCCTCTTCCTACTGTCTGGAGCACCACACGCGCACTTGGCCTCTTCCTGGCGTCGGTGGCACGCTGGCCCGCCCTCGCCGGCGTCTTCTGCGGCGTCGGGACCTCCCGTGGCGGCCGACAAGGGACGGAACGGCGGCTCAACGCCGTTCGGCGCCGCACAATGCCCCTCTGCTCTCCGCGTGGCCTCATGCATGCCAGCGCACGCCCGTGGCACCGTCGCCGTGGCCCGGCAAGCATGGAACGTGCTCACTGCCGCCGACGGGCCCGCGCTGTCCCGTTCTGTCGAACTCGCCCCTAGTACCAAATCCCAGCCCGATTAGCACCTAAATGGAACCGGTGGACCTCAACGGCGTTGCCCAAGCCCCTAATCCCACTGCCCAACCACAACGCCACCGTAATCACTCGTCGGACTTATCCCGTTCGCGGCAATCGCCTCGGGCCGGCTATATATAGCGCCCCTAAGCTCCCTCTCGCCCCCGCACACCTCCACCACCTCACTGGACCCCGACCAGCAACTAGAAGAGCCTCGAGGGGCCCTTCTTCCTCGACTCCGGCCGCCTCGCTCCGCCTCGGCCACCAGCTCGATTCGCTCCGGTGAGGCCGTCTCCAGCGCCCAAACCCCGTCCGTTACCCCCTCTAGCTACCAGAAGCCTAACCCCCTCCTCAATTTGATCTTCACAGCTCTCTCCGATGAAGTCCGCAACCACCCGAGTTGCCGTCCGCCGGAACCAGGCTCGCCGTCGACGTGGTACTCGCCGGCGACCACCACCACCACCAACCGACGCGGAATGGCGCCTTGAACACGGAGGTACCCTCCGATCTTCCTGCCTCGCCGTGGATCGCCGCCGGCGACCACCTCGGCTCACGGGCACCAGCGAAATCTGCCGCCCCGTTCGTATATTCAAACCTGACGGGCGGGACCCGCCTGTGAGCCTCTCTGTCCTGTCTAAGCGAAGCGTTTTCTGAAAACGTCTTCTGCCAAATAGTTTTTCCCGCTGGGCCGGCGCATTCTTATTCGAGTCGTTTTCTGTTTTTATAAGCTAGCCCCTGGAAATCTTCTGTTTCATTACAGATGAGTCCCTGGACAAAAACCCTTATAACTTTTAAACAGAAAGGTATTTTTGATTGATTCTTTTTCTGTTCTCTTTAAAATTTTGTCTAGTTTTTTTATCAGATTTATTTGAAAAAAATTTGGAATACTTTTTGTGCACCCCTTGGTATTTACGATAGCGCATATATTTTCTTTATACCGTAGATACCGAAGGAGGTGACGGAGCCGCGAACTTCACCGAGCTAGGCTCCGACTACTCTGAATCAGGCAAGCATGTTTGAACTTTTGATATGATGAGTGTCTTGGCATGTTTTGCATTTAGTTAGTTTCATGGCATGTTGAGGAGCATATCGATGAACGTTATTTTATGCAATATTGAGGTAAGTGAGTTCGATGATCCATAAGTGGATGGATGTGAGTATGAATGGCCATGTGTTGGCATGAGGATGGGTAAGATGGCAGTGCCGTAGCATGCCAGTCTTATGCCAGACTATGTGACTTCAGTGTCAAACCGTATCGGTCTAGTTCCTCTCATTTCCTTCCCTGTACTACCACATGTTTTCTGCAAGGAATATGGTTTAGTAAGTTGCAAACCGCTTTCCTGGTACACACCAAAAGGAGAGGCTGTGATGATGGTTCCATGGCCCTGGATTAAAGCCAGTCATCCGGTCAGGGGGCATGGGTGTTTCCGGTTGGGACCGAGAGGGGGGCACCCTTAGAGCGCACGTATATAAATTTGATCCCATGCTATTCGAGATTGTGATCTCCCCGTCTCAAAAGTTTTTCTTGGACGATGTCTAGGGTGATTCCTAGCATCGAGAGGTAGGATGGGTGTGTACTGGTTAGCTGTGTTTTCTTCTGAAATACTGTAAACGGAACTAGTCCTTCGTGACTACGGAAATCCGTTGGCTATGGGAAAATTTTTGTACAAACTCTGCAGAGTCATATGTTCCTCGAATCATCTATTCCATGTCCAAATTCGTATTATCTTGTCCTAATAGTATTAGTTTGATGACAGAGACTCCGGTGAATCCCATGAGTGCTAAGTCCGGTTAAATGATTATTCCTGTGGATGGACTAACCCATTTATTCTCATGAATTGAATATTTATTATGAGCATTATTTCCTTGTGAATAAAAGCCCTTTCTGCGATGTCGCTCAGACGTCCGACTGTGGCATTGTTGTATTTTACTTTCTTTTAAAGCCCTTTCTGTGATGTCGCCCCGACGTCCGACTGTGGCATTTCTTTTAAAGCCCTTTATGTGGTGTCGCTAAGACGCCCGACTGTGGTATTTCTTTTAAAGCCCTTTCTGTGATGTCGCCCGACGTCCGACTGTGGCATTTCTTTTAAAAGCCCTTTATGTGGTGTCGCTAAGACGCCCGACTGTGGTATTTCTTTTAAAGCCCCTTTTGTGATGTCGCCCCGACGTCCGACTGTGGCATTTTCTTTAAAGCCCTTTATGTGGTGTCGCTAAGACGCCCGACTGTGGCATCATTTCCTTATATTTATTTATTCACCTTTCGAGGCGTCGCTTCAGACACCCGATCGGTATTCATTTATGTTTTGTTGGGATTTCAGGCGGACTACCGCCGTTTCCCTTTTACTTACCTTGTTATGCTAATTTTTTGAATGTACATTGGTGAATTATTCATGACGCATTCATGCATGCATTTGTTATATCTTACGTCCGAACTGTCTTGCGAGTACTTTCAAAGTACTCACTGGCTTGTTGATTTGGCCAGATGCTGACGAAGGCGATCTCATGGATGAAGAGTTTGATAGCGAGTCCGACCCCTAGAGGAGTCCCAGTCAGTCTCGTGCAACCCTGGATTTGGTCACTGTTTTATATCCGCTTCCGCTACCAAATAAATTCATCGAGCCTCACCTCGACGCTCGAGGAGATGACAGACTTAGAGTCTTGTATCTCTCCCCCCGCTGTGTTTCTCCACCACCGCCCTATCCTCGAGTCAGTAGTATGCCTCCACACCACTGTGTCATGTCCGCCATTATGTATAATTATTGGCGTGCTTGTAATAATTTGGTTGAGCAACCGTAGTTCGACCCTGTAATATATTTTATGCTACTGGCTTATTGTATCAAGAATTTGTCTACCAGTGAGGAGGATTTCTCTCATACTGGACTCAAAAGATTGGTTTCTCAATAAATATTTTTATTGGAAAACCGGTCGTGACAAGCTTGGTACCAGAGCCAGGCTGACTGTAGGAAGCCACTAGGTGCGATCGCTAATTGGTTATTAGCATGATTGAGCCTTTCCATATTTTCTTGATTGTAGTCATTTTCTGTCAGTCAGCATAAATTTATGATCTGACCATGCATAATTTTTGCCTACTTTTGTAGATGGCCGACAACAGCTGCGAGTCTTAGACCTTCGCCAACGTGCCCGATGGGTTCGTCAAGCTTCATCGTTCAGGTCGCGATGGGGCCATCTGTGCGCCCAGTCTTCACACTCTGCCAGCACCGAGTCAACGACAGTCTGACCATGCACCAGGCCGCGGTGCAGTTCAAGGGAGGGCGTGGTGAGTTACGCCGCTTCCGGTTCATGGGAAGAGCCATGCCTACGGAGAGGCATGCTATGCAGATGGCAGCCCGTGAGGCGATAGCTCGCCTCAGGGATGTCCTACCCGCGATGAAGACTCGTCGCTACCGCTATCTTCCATGCCATGTGCCTTACACCTGTCACTACGCATACTCCTGCCCCAGAGGAGAACGAGATGAGGCTTTTGAGATGCTCATTGAGTATCTCTGGGCCCTGGAGGCAGCCTTCGACAACCTGGTGGACGACTTAGTAGCTACCCGCATGGACTCAGTTCATGGTTGTACTGCCAACAGGAGGGAGCTCCTACCCATCGCACCGCCACTGACTTTGGTCTCGTCCTCAGCATCTTATACGCCTACTCGTCGCCTGCCTTCTACCGAAGAATTCAACCAAGTCATTGTGCCCACCCCAGCGCGCACTACACCACCCTTCGCGCCCACTCCTGTACGTATAGCTCCGCCCCTGGCAACCGCTCCGTCCACTCTGCGCAACACTACACGTATGGAGCCCATTAGCGAGGAGGAAGTCGAGTCCCCAACCTCGCTACGCCTCGCCCTCGGCAGGGCAAAGGAGGTCATCAACATCTCTGCCTGAGTACGCTTAGCTGCCATGTAATGTACCGCTTTGTAAGATATGTACATAGGTTGTGAGAAGTAGCCTGTTTGCGCATCATGTAGGATCTGGAGAAGTGCACTAGCCTAAATAACATGTCAGGATTATGTACGCATATCCTGAGTGATGTATTGTATAATTACTGCCCGCGTGTAAGATATGTAATGAGCAGTCCTTCTCCGTGCGCAAGTCGATTTGTTTTTCTTAAGTAAGCTGGGTTATTTAGTTTTATTTGCCAGCTTTATGCATTTTTTGGAATTGTTTTTGCGACTCTTTCTGCTTTTCTTATGGGTTTTACAAAATATATCCCCAGAGTGAAAAATGTCTCGTCCTTGGACTCGCTCCATGCCAACTCCACCAGAGGAAAATTATGATGCACAACCCAGCAACGAGTTCACTCAGGGACAGTCAAGCCAACAGGGCAGTGAATCGGCACTTTCACAAATGTGCCGCCTTTATGAACAGAGTCAGCAACAACATCGTGAAATGATGAACCAAGTCATCAACATGGGAAATCACCATGGACAGTATCAGTAGCATTCCAAGTTATCTGAGCTACAGAAGACACGTCCTCAAACATTTTCTCATACTGACAAGCCTCTTGAAGCCGAGGATTGGCTTCGAGATATGGAGAGAAAATTAATTATTGCAAAATGTTCAGACCTTGAAAAGGTATTGTATGCTCCGCACTATCTCACAGGAGCAGCCGCATCGTGGTGGGAGAATTTTCTGCACATGCATCCCAACGAAAATGACATAACCTGGGATGATTTCAAGGAAGGTTTCCGTGGTGCACACATTCCTAAGAGTATTATGAAAATCAAGAAGAGAGAGTTCGATGACCTCAAACAAAGGAACATGACAGTGTCAGATTACAACAGTCAATTTACTCTATTGTCCCGCTACGCCAATGAAGAGCGTATGACTGAAATCAAGAAGATGGAGAAATTCCTTGACGGTCTGGCGCCCGCGCTTAAATGCCAACTGGTCGTGCACACTTTTCCTGATTTTAAAACACTGGTGGACAAAGCCATTACTCTGGAAAATGAGAGACGCAGTCTGGAAGATATCCGCAAGTGAAAAAGGGACCAGACTAATCATGCTCGCAATCACCGAAGCAGGACAGATTTTCAAAAGGGTGGGACACACAAATCCTCATCCAATGTCTCACGCCCAATCAAGAATTTTCATGCAAGGGACAAGGAATTCACCTATTGCCCCGGCGTTACTTGTTACACTTGTGGAGAAGAAGGGCACTATGCCAAACAGTGCCCCAAGCCAAGGAACTCAACCCCAAAGCCGAACAACGGCGGCAACAATTCCGCGCCCAAGCGAAACAATTTCAATCCCAACAATAACCACAGGAAGGGTCATCTGAATCACGTAACCAAAGAGGAGGCACAAAATGCTCCGGATATCATACTCGGTACGTTTCCTGTCAACACAATACCTGCAATGGTTTTGTTTGATTCTGGAGCTTCTCACTCTTTCATTTCGAAAAGTTTTGCTTTGCAAAATAATTTTTCGATGCTTCCTTTGGAGAAATCCATGATCATCAAGTCCCCTGGGATTCAGCAAGTTACTCAGAATTACTGTCAGAATGTGGTCATTGAGTTCGAAGGATTGGAGTTTCACGCAAATCTTATTGTGTTGGAAAATAAAGGACTGGATGTCATCCTAGGGATGGATTGGCTAACCACCAACAAGGGTTTTATCGACTGTTTCAACAGGACCGTAATTCTCACACACCACCAAGGGAAGACAATAAGAGTGTCAACCAAGGAAGGAAAAATACCCCGGCAACTGAGATTAAATAAGGTGGACGTTTCTGAGCTAAAACAAGGTTCCAGTAGTGTGTGAATTTCCAGATGTATTCCCTGAAGAACTACCAGGCATGCCACCAGACCGAGAAATAGAATTCCGCATTGAGCTCGCACCAGGAACCACCCCCATATACAAGAAACCATACAGAATGGCACCATCCGAGTTGATCGAGTTGAAGAAACAAATAAAAGAATTACTGGACAAGGGATACATTCGAGCCAGCTCCTCACCTTGGGGATCACCAATTTTATTTGCCAAAAAGAAGGATGGAACGCTGAGATTGTGTATTGACTATCGAGCACTTAACATGGTCACAGTCAAAAACAAATACCCGATGCCAAGGATAAACGATTTGTTTGATCAACTCGCTCAGGCCAAGGTATTCTCAAAAATTGACTTAAGGTCAGGATACCATCAATTGAAGGTACGAATGGAAGATATCCCCAAAACAGCCTTCACCTCCAGATATGGACTGTACGAGTTCACAGTGATGCCATTTGGATTAACTAACGCCCCAACATATTTTGTTCACCTCATGAACAAAGTATTTATGAAGTTTATGGACAAGTTTGTCGTGGTATTCATCGACGATATTCTGGTATACTCCAAGACACCAGAAGAGCACGAAGAACATCTCAGGATTGTGCTAGGAGAGCTCAGAAAACACCGATTGTATGCCAAGTTCAGCAAGTGCGAATTTTGGCTAAGACAAGTAGGCTTTCTAGGCCACGTACTGACCCAAGACGGTATCGCAGTGGACCCAGAGAAAGTCAAGGCCGTACTTGGCTGGAAGTCACCAGCCAGCGTAACGGACATACGGAGTTTCTTGGGAATGGCAGGATATTACCGCAGATTTATTGAAGGATTTTCCACCATAGCCAAGCCTATGACGCAGTTACTCAAGAAGGATAAGAAGTTTGAATGGACAGAAGCCTGCGAGAAAAGTTTCCAAGAACTAAAACGGAAGTTAACAACAGCACCGGTATTAATTGTACCCGACATACACAAGAATTTTGAAGTATATTGTGACGCGTCCAGAAAGGGTCTCGGATGCGTGTTGATGCAGGAAGGCAAGGTTGTCGCCTACGCTTCAAGGCAACTTCGCAAGCATGAGGAAAATTATCCCACTCATGACTTAGAAATGGCAGCAGTTATTCATGCACTCAAGGAATGGAGGCATTTCTTACTTGGGAATCGATGTGAAATATATACGGATCACAAAAGTCTCAAATATATTTTCACACAGCCAGAACTAAACTTACGGCAACGACGTTGGTTGGAGTTGGTAAAGGATTATGATGTTGGTATCCATTACCATCCAGGAAAAGCAAATGTAGTGGCCGATGCTCTTAGTCGGAACCCCAGCTCCGACGAAAACAATCTGCACAGCTTGAGGCCCGAATTCCAACAAGAATTTGCCAAGCTCAACTTGATAATGGTAGCAGAAGGCACCATATCAAACTTGGAAATACAACCCGACCTTGTGGAGAAAATTAAAGAAGCTCAGCCCGGTCACACCAGCATCGAGGCATCAAAAGAAAGTTGAGTATGGGCAAGGCCTCGGAATTCATCATAGACAATGAAGGAATATTATGGTACGGAGAAAGGCTCTGCGTGCCAAACATAGAAGACCTTAAACAGCAAATTTTAACTTAAGCACACACCACTCCATATTCAATCCACCCTGGAGGAACCAAAATGTATAAGGATATTCAGGAAAGATTTTGGTGGCACGGTATGAAGAGGGACATAGCCGCCTTCATTGCATGTTGCAACTCATGTCAGCGCATAAAAGCTGAGCATCAGAGACCAGCCGGACTACTGCAACCAAACAAAATACCTGAGTGGAAATGGGATGAAATAGGGATGGATTTTATTGTCGGACTACCTCGGTCACGACACGGGAATGATGCCATATGGGTCATCACCGATAGATTAACCAAGGTGGCACATTTCATTCCAATGAAGACAACCTACAACACTCAGAAGCTTGCCAGGATTTATCTCTCCCGTATAGTTTGTCTGCATGGAGTCCCGAAGACTATAATATCCTACAGAGGCACTCAGTTCGTCTCAAGATTTTGGGAACATTTACAACATGCTCTGGGAACCCAACTAGCCTTCAGTACCGCATACCACCCACAAACTGATGGACAAACAGAATGCGTAAACCAGGTTTTAGAAGACATGCTGAGAGCATGTGTCCTCACATATGGAACCAGTTGGGAAGAAAGCCTGCCATACGCCGAGTTCGCGTATAACAATAGCTACCAGGCCAGCCTACAAATGGCACCATTTGAGGCTTTATACGGACGAAGATGTCGTACCCCGTTAAATTGGTCAGAGACCGGAGACAGCCACATCTTCGGACCAGACATGCTCAGAGAAGCCGAGGAAAAGGTCAAGCTAATCAGAGACCGACTTAAGACCGCTCAAAGTCGACAGAAGAGTTATTATGATCAGAAACATCGTAGGTTCAGCTTCGAACCCGGTGAGTTCGTATACTTGAGAGTATCCCCTATGAGAGGACTGCAACGGTTTAAGATTAAAGGAAAGTTAGCACCAAGATTCATTGGACCATTCTGCATAGTGGCACGAAGAGGCACTGTAGCCTACCAGCTAGACTTACCCAAGGAATTATCCGATGTCCACGACGTGTTCCATGTCTTGCAATTGAGGAAGTGCGTAAGCAACCCAGAGAAACAAGTATCCCATGAAAACATTGACGTGCAGCCAGACCTCACTTATCGGGAACGTCCCGTAAGAATATTAGAGGAGTCTGAAAGGAGGACCCGACAGAAGACCATCAAGTTTTTCAAAGTCCAATGGAGCAATCACACCGACACTGAAGCAACTTGGGAAAGAGAGGATTTTCTTCGGACAGAGCATCCACACTTATTTAAGGATGAACTGAAATCTCGGGGACGAGATTTTTCCTAAGGGGGTAGGTGTTGTGACACTCCAAAATTTTAATTTGGTTTTCATCAAAAACTTTGTGGTTTTTGAAAAGAGGCCATTTAAATTATTTTTCTAGAAAATCCTTCCTCTTAAAAACTTTTTTTCTTTGGCAAGGATTTTTTTTTCTTCAAACTGTGGTGTTTGATCTTTTGAAACTTCTTCTCTGTTGGTTCCCTCTCAAATTATTTTGGGAGTTTAATTTGTTTTTCTTTTAAAAAGAAACTCTATGAAAATTTGGGATTTTCATATCTTGGAAACCACCCATGACTTGGCATTTTTGCCCATGTGGTAAAACTCCTCCAAAACCTCCCCTCCTCCTTGTAACCAGCCTAAGTTCTCTGTCCCAACTAATCCAAGCAAGTTTTTGGATCTTATTCTAATTATTTTTCCCCTCAAATCAATTCTACAAATTATTTTGAGCCTTAGTGATTTTCAAAGCAAGTACCACTTTGCCTTTGAGTTTTTATCCCAAACCAACTCTCCTGGATAGTCCTTTGTACCCACAACCCAGAACCATCTTGATCCACTCCTCCTCTTTTCAAATTTTTCAAAATTCAGTCTCTGCAAGTTTGGACCAGATTTGCCAAATTTGGTGAAATTCATACCTACACTTCTCCAAAAATTTCACCAAAAATCAGGCAGCCTACTGGAGCAATGAGAAGCCACTCCACCAAAAATCAGCTCAAGGAAAAATCCCCAGAGGCCAAAAAAATTCTGTCGAACACCTGAGCTGCACTGTTCTTTTGCAAATTCAGTAAATTCAAATTTCAGTGCCGTTTTCTTCGTCAGAGGTTCAGACACATGCTCACAGTGCACTTGGCACGTTCCTCGCCACCTCTTCCTACTGTCTGGAGCACCACACGCGCACTTGGCCTCTTCCTGGCGTCGGTGGCACGCTGGCCCGCCCTTGCCGGCGTCTTCTGCGGCGTCGGGACCTCCCGTGGCGGCCGACAGGGGACGGAACGGCGGCTCAACGCCGTTCGGCGCCGCCCAACGCCCCTCTGCTCTCCGCGTGGCCTCATGCATGCCAGCGCACGCCCGTGGCACCGTCGCCATGGCCCGGCAAGCACGGAACGTGCTCACTGCCGCCGACGGGCCCGCGCCGTCCCGTTCTGTCGAACTCGCCCCTAGTACCAAATCCCAGCCCGATTAGCACCTAAATGGAACCGGTGGACCTCAACAGCGTTGCCCAAGCCCCTAATCCCACTGCCCAACCACAGCGCCGCCGTAATCACTCACCGGACTTATCCCGTTCGCGGCAACTGCCTCGGGCCGGCTATATATAGCACCCCTAAGCTCCCTCTCGCCCCTGCACACCTCCACCACCTCACTGGACCCCGACCAGCAACTAGAAGAGCCTCGAGGGGCCCTTCTTCCTCGACTCCGGCCGCCTCGCTCCGCCTCGGCCACCAGCTCGATTCGCTCCGGTGAGGCCGTCTCCGGCGCCCAAACCCCGTCCGTTACCCCCTCTAGCTACCAGAAGCCTAACCCCCTCCTCAATTTGATCTTCACAGCTCTCTCCGACGAAGTCCGCAACCACCCGAGCCACCGTCCGCCGGAACCAGGCTCACCGTCGACGTGGTACTCGCCGGCGACCACCACCACCACCAACCGACGCGGAATGGCGCCCTGAACACGGAGGTACCCTCCGATCTTCCTGCCTCGCCGTGGATCGCCGCCGGCAACCACCGCGGCTCACGGGCACCGGCGAAATCTGCCGCCCCGTTTGTATATTCAAACCTGACGGGCGGGACCCGCCTGTCAGCCTCTCTGTCCTGTCTAAGCGAAGCGTTTTCTGAAAACGTCTTCTGCCAAATACGTTTTCCCGCTGGGCCGGCACATTCTTATTCGAGTTGTTTTCTGTTTTTATAAGCTAGCCCCTGGAAATCTTCTGTTTCATTACAGATGAGTCCCTGGACAAAAACCCTTATAACTTTTAAAGAGAAAGGTATTTTTGATTGATTCTTTTTCTGTTCTCTTTAAAATTTTGTCTAGTTTTTTATCAGGTTTATTTGAAAAATATTTGGAATACTTTTTGTGCACCCCTTGGTATTTACGATAGCGCATATATTTTCTTTATACCGTAGATACCGAAGGAGGTGACGGAGCCGCGAACTTCACCGAGCTAGGCTCTAACTACTCTGAACCAGGCAAGCATGTTTGAACTTTTGATATGATGAGTGTCTTGGCATGTTTTGCATTTAGTTAGTTTCATGGCATGTTGAGGAGCATATCGATGAACGTTATTTTATGCAATATTGAGGTAAGATGGCAGTGTTGAGGAGCATATTGAGTATATTGAGTATGAATGACCATGTTTTGGCATGAGGATGGGTAAGATGGCAGTGTCGTAGCATGCCAGTCTTATGCCAGACTATGTGACTTCAGTGTCAAACCGTATCGGTCCAGTTCCTCTCATTTCCTTCCCTGTACTACCACATGTTTTCCGCAAGGAATATGGTTTAGTAAGTTGCAAACCGCTTTCCTGGTACACACCAAAAGGAGAGGCCATGATGATGGTTCCATGGCCCTGGATTAAAGCCAGTCATCCGGTCAGGGGGCCTGGGTGTTTCCGGTTGGGACCGAGAGGGTGGCACCCCTTAGAGCGCGCGTATATAAATTTGATCCCATGCTATTCGAGATTGTGATCTCCCCGTCTCAAAAGTTTTTCTTGGACGATGTCTAGGGTGATTCCTAGCATCGAGAGGTAGGAAGGGTGTGTACTGGTTAGCTGTGTTTTCTTCCAAAATACCGTAAACGGAACTAGTCCTTCGTGACTACGGAAATCCGTTGGCTGTGGGAAAAAATTTGTACAAACTCTGCAGAGTCATATGTTCGTCGCATCATCTATTCCATGTCCAAATTCGTATTATCTTGTCCTAACAGTATCAGTTTGATGACAGAGACTCCGGTGAATCCCATGAGTGCTAAGTCCGGTTAAATGATTATTCCTGTGGATGGACTAACCCATTTATTCTCATGAATTGCATATTTATTATGAGCATTATTTCCTTGTGAATAAAAGCCCTTTCTGCGATGTCGCTCAGACGTCCGACTGTGGCATTGTTGTATTTTACTTTCTTTTAAAGCCCTTTCTGTGATGTCGCCCCGACGTCCGACTGTGGCATTTCTTTTAAATCCCTTTATGTGGTGTCGCTAAGACGCCCGACTGTGGTATTTCTTTTAAAGCCCTTTTTGTGATGTCGCCCCGACGTCCGACTATGGCA
>NC_057800.1:409164227-409165687 GCF_018294505.1 Triticum aestivum
TTTCCTTGTGAATAAAAGCCCTTTCTGCGATGCCGCTCAGACGTCCGACTGTGGCATTGTTGTATTTTACTTTCTTTTAAAGCCCTTTCTGTGATGTCGCCCCGATGTCCGACTGTGGCATTTCTTTTAAAAGCCCTTTATGTGGTGTCGCTAAGACGCCCGACTGTGGTATTTCTTTTAAAGCCCTTTCTGTGATGTCGCCCCGACGTCCGACTGTGGCATTTCTTTTAAAAGCCCTTTATGTGGTGTCGCTAAGACGCCCGACTGTGGTATTTCTTTTAAAGCCCCTTCTGTGATGTCGCCCCGACGTCCGACTGTGGCATTTCCTTTAAAGCCCTTTATGTGGTGTCGCTAAGACGCCTGACTGTGGCATCATTTCCTTATATTTATTTATTCACCTTTCGAGGCGTCGCTTCAGACACCCGATCAGTATTCATTTATGTTTTGTTGGGATTTCAGGTGGACTACCGCCGTTTCCCTTTTACTTACCTTGTTATGCTAATTTTTTGAATGTACATTGGTGAATTATTCATGACGCATTCATGCATGCATTTGTTATATCTTACGTCCGAACTGTCTTGCGAGTACTTTCAAAGTACTCACTGGCTTGTTGATTTGGCCAGATGCTGACGAAGGCGATCTCATGGATGAAGAGTTTGATAGCGAGTCCGACCCCTAGAGGAGTCCCAGTCAGTCTCATGCGACCCTGGATTTGGTCACTGTTTTATACCCGCTTCCGCTACCAAATAAATTCATCGAGCCTCATCTCGACGCTCGAGGAGATGACAGACTTAGAGTCTTGTATCTCTCCCCCCGCTGTGTTTCTCCACCACCGCCCTATCCTCGAGTCAGTAGTAAGCCTCCACACCACTGTGTCATGTCCGCCATTATGTATAATTATTGGCGTGCTTGTAATAATTTGGTTGAGCAACCGTAGTTCGACCCTGTAATATATTTTATGCTACTGGCTTATTGTATCAAGAATTTGTCTACCAGTGAGGAGGATTTCTCTCATACTGGACTCAAAAGATTGGTTTCTCAATAAATATTTTTATTGGAAAACCGGTCGTGACAGCGTAGCTCCATGAAAGGATTACAGTCGACCTGCACCTCGTCATCCTTGCGGATAGGGATGGAGCGGACATTGTACTTGTAGCGTAGCTTCGCGAGAGGATTGCAGTCGACCTGCACCTCGTCATCCTTGTGGATAGGGATGGTTTTGGAACTTAGGCGAGTACTGGACTGCAGCTAAGCCTCCGAGTGTGAGGTTTGCTCATCACTCGGTAGGATTTTTGAAACTTAGGCGAGTACTGGACTGCAGCTAAGCCTTTGAGTGTGAGGTTTGCTCATCACTCGGTAGGATTTTCGAAACTTAGGCGAGTACTGGACTGCAGCTAAGCCCCCGAGTGTGAGGTTTGCTCATCACTTGGTAGGATTTTTTAAACTTAGGCGAGTACTGG
>NC_057800.1:409466614-409566734 GCF_018294505.1 Triticum aestivum
GCAACTGATGCTGACGATTGGCTCGTGGACTTATGCAAGCATTTCGAGTGCAGTAACGTCAGGCCTGAGGACTTTGTCAAGTTCGCTTCCTTCCAACTCAAAGATCAAGCTGCAGAATGGTTCCAGCAGTACAAGGATTCCAGAGGAGGCCGTGTGATTACCTGGGATGAATTCCGTCAAGACTTCAAAGCTCATCATATTCCTCAGAGCGTGGTTGAAAGCAAGCGTGAGGAATTCCGCAACCTGAAGCAAGGCTCTATGTCTGTCTATGACTACAACAAGATGTTTCAGAAGCTCGCCCGCTTTGCTAAGCAGGACGTCCCTGACGAGAAGAGCATGATATACTAGTTCAGGGGTGGTCTTAGAGAAGAAATCCAGCTAGCTCTCGTTCTCTTTGAGCCCAGGAGGTACGATGAGTTTTACAACATGGCATTGAAGCAAGAGGCTGCTCAACTGAAGTGTGATGCTTCCAAGAAGCGAGTCAGAGATGCTACTCCTTCTTCCTCTACTCAAGTGGCTAAGCAGCAGAAGTATTGGCTTCCTCCTCCGTTCCGTCAGCCGTATTAGCAGAAGAGCAAAGGTGGCAGTGGATCTTCCCACCCACCCAACCTTGGCTTTCAGAACAAGATTTCGTCTCAAGCTCCAAGATCGAGTGCTCCGTATCACCGTCCGCTTTCAGAGGTCACGTGCAACAAGTGCCTACAGAAGGGTCACTATGCCAACAAATGCTTCAATCAGAGGCGTCTCCCTCCTCCTCCTCCTGTGAAATCGGCAAGTACAACTGTGGTCAAGCATAATCCCAAGTACGCCAAGGTCAACATGGTGAATGCAGCTCAGGCAGAGGATTCGTCAGATGTCATCATAGGTAACCTTCCTGTTAACGATGTTCCTGCAAAAGTTCTTTTTGACAGTGGTGCATCGCATTGTTTCATTTCCAAACCTTTTGCATCAAAGTATAAGTGTGATTATCAGTATCTGCAAAGTTCTTTGCAAATCGTGTCACCGGGCAAGCAAATGACAGTTAATATCTGCGTCCCGGATGTTACTATCACGTTGGGCGACTACAAATTTCTAGCTTCTCCTATTGTTCTGGGCGACTCGGATATCGATCTTATTCTCGGAATGGATTGGCTTTCTAAGCACAAGGCGCATCTTGATTGTGCTGCCAGGCAGATTCAATTGACTCATTCGTCTGAGGATGTAATTGTCTTTGCCGCTCGTGATGATACCATCCGTCTGTTTTCTCTCAATGAGAAGGGTGAACTGGATGCCATCTCTCAAATTCCAGTCGTCTGTGAATATCAAGACGTCTTTCCAGAAGAGCTTCCAGGAATGCCTCCGCACCGGCCAGTTGAATTCGTCATTGATCTTGAGCCTGGCACGGAACCGGTTTGCAAACGTCCTTACAAGCTTGGACCTGAAGAGTTGAAGGAGCTGAAGAAGCAACTCGATATTCAAGAGCGAATGGGTCTCATCCAACCTAGTTCTTCTCCGTGGGGTTGTGGAGTTCTTTTTGTGAAGAAGAAGGATGGAACGGGCCGACTTTGCGTTGACTACCGTCCATTGAACAAGAAGACTATCAAGAACAAGTACCCACTTCCCAACATCAATGAGTTGTTCAAACAACTCAAAGGTGACCAAGTATTCTCCAAGCTTGATCTCCGTATGGGCTATCACCAGATTCGAATCCGTGAGCAAGATATTCCCAAGACGGCTTTCAGAACAAGCTATGGTTCATATGAATACACTGTCATGTCTTTTGGCCTCGTCAACGCTCCTCCGACTTTTTCTCACATGATGAACTTCATCTTCAATGCCTACACAAATGACTTTGTCTTGTTCTACCTCAACGACATTCTGGTCTTTTTGAAGAACAAGGAAGATCATGCCAAGCACTTGCATTTGGTGCTCGATAAGCTCAGGGAACATCAGTTCTACGCCAAGTTCTCAAAGTGCGAGTTTTGGCTCGATGAGGTTCTCTATCTTGGGCATATCATCTCTGCCAAGGGCATAGCGGTGAATCATGAGAAGGTGTCCGCAATTGTGAATTGGGAACCACCTCAGAATGTGAAGCAACTCCGCAGCTTCCTTGGTCTCGCAAGCTACTATCGAAGGTTCATTGAGAACTTTTCAAAGATCGTGAAGCCTCTTTCAAACCTTCTCCAGAAGCACGTCAAGTACGTTTGGTCTCCGGAATGTGACATCGCTTTCAACACTCTAAAAGCGAAATTGGTCACTGCTCCAGTTCTGACTCCTCCTGATGAATCCAAACCGTTCGAGGTCTTCTGCGATGCCTCTCTTCAAGGTCTTGGTGCAGTGTTGATGCAAGAGAAGAAAGTTGTGGCTTATACCTCTCGCCAGTTGAAGCCCAACGAGAAGAACTACCCCACTCATGACCTCGAGTTGGCGGCAGTTGTGCATGCTCTTTTGACTTGGAGACATCTCTTATTGGGAAGAAAAGTGGACATTTTCACTGACCACAAGAGTCTCAAGTACATCTTCACTCAGCCTAATCTCAACCTCAGGCAGACTCGTTGGGTCGAAACGATTCAAGAGTATAATCCGAGTATCAAGTATACTCCGGGCAAGGCCAATGTGATTGCTGACGCTTTGAGCAGGAAGGCTTACTGCAACAGTCTGATTCTCAAGCCTTACCAACCCGAGCTTTGTGAAGCTTTCCGCAAACTCAATTTGCAAGTTGTTCCTCAAGGTTTCCTCGCCAACCTTCAAGTTTCTCCTACTTTGGAAGGTCAGATTCGCGAGGCTCAACTTCTTGATGCTATGGTGAAGAAGGTGAAGATTGGGATTGCCAAGAGTCAACCCAAGTACAAGTGCTACCGCCTTGATGACAAGGATACTCTCTTCTTCGAGGATCGTATTGTTGTGCCCAAAGGTGACCTTCGTAAAGTTATCATGAACGAGGCTCACAATTCACTCCTCTCCATCCACCCTGGGAGTACGAAGATGTATCAGGACCTCAAGCAGGCATATTGGTGGACTCGAATGAAGCACGAGATTGCTCAGTTCGTGAATGAATGTGATGTCTGCAGAAGAGTGAAGGCAGAACACCAAAGACCAGCTGGTCTCCTCCAACCTCTTGCCATTCCAGAATGGATGTTTGACCACATTGAGATGGACTTCGTGACTGGGTTTCCAAAGTCCAAGCGTGGCAATGATGCTATATTCGTTGTCATCGACAAACTTACTAAAGTGGCTCACTTTCTGCCTATCAAAGAGTCTATCACTGCAGCTCAATTGGCGGAGCTGTATACCTCTCGGATTGTCTCGCTGCATGGCATTCCACAGGTGATCTCTTCAGACCGTGGCAGCATCTTTACCTCCAAGTTTTGGGATTCTTTTTAGAAGGCCATGGGCACCAACATCCGCTTCAGCACAGCTTTCCATCCTCAAACTAGCGGTCAAGTCGAGCGTGTCAATCAGATTCTTGAAGATATGCTCAGGGCTTGTGTTATCTCCTTCGGTATGAAGTGGGAGGATTGTCTTCCATATGCCGAATTCTCCTACAACAATAGTTTTCAAGCAAGTTCTGGCAATGCCCCATTCGAAATTTTGTATGGCAGGAAGTGTCGTACTCCTCTTAACTGGTCAGAAACCGGTGAACGTCAACTTCTGGGAAATGACTTGATAACATAGGCAGAGGAGATGTGCAAAGTCATTCATGATAACCTCAAAGCAGCGCAATCGCGCCAGAAGAGCTTCTATGATAGTAAGCACCGTGATTTGGCTCTCGAGATCGGAGATCATGTTTACCTTCGCGTCTCGCCAATGAAAGGTACTCGTCGCTTCGGTATCAAAGGGAAGCTTGCCCCTAGATACGTGGGTCCTTTCAAGATCGCCAGCAAGAGAGGTGATCTCGCCTATCAACTCGAGCTTCCTTCAAACTTTGCAAATATGCACGACGTGTTCCATGTCTCTTAGCTCCGCAAGTGCTTCAAGACCCCTCACCGCATCGTCAACTTCAAAGACATTGATCTCCAAGAAGACCTCTCTTATCGTGAGCACCCCGTTGTTATTCTTCAAGAGACTGAGCGCAAGACTCGCAATAAGTCAATCAAATTCCTCAAAGTCAAATGGTCACACCATTCCGACCGTGAATCCACCTAGGAACACGAGGATCACCTCCGTTCTGAGTACCCGGCATTTTTCCAGTCCTAGATCTCGGGACGAGATCCTTCCGTAGTGGTGGAGTGTTGTAACACCCCGGATGTAATTTACCTTATATGTATCCCAACTCTTGCCATTTCCGGCACTAAGTTATTTTATTTTCTCGGGTTCGGGTTTTTGTCTCCGTGTGTTGTTGTCATTGTCATGCATCGCATATCATGTCATCATGTGCATTGCATTTGCATACGTGTTCGTCTCATGCATCCGAGCATTTTCCCCGTTGTTCGTTTTGCATTCCGGCGCTCCTATCTCCTCCGGTGGTCCTTTCTACCTTCTTTTAGTGTGTGGAGGTTAAACATTTCCGGATTGGACCGAGACTTGCTAAGAGGCCTTGGTTTACTACCGGTAGACCGCCTGTCAAGTTTCGTACCATTTGGACTTCGTTTGATACTCCAACGGTTAACCGAGGGACCGAGAAGGCCTCGTGTGTGTTGCAGCCCAACACCCTTCCATTTTGGCCCAAAACCCACCAAAACCCTCTCCATCATCTAGAGTGTTCGACCACGATCGCGTGGCCGATACCGCACCTCATTTGGACTCTCCTAGCTCCTCCTACCTATAAATTTAGACCTCCCCCGAAATTTTCGGGTCATTCCCCCCTAACCCTAGCAAAAATCCCCTCTCTGCGTGCCGGACATTGTCCGCCCGTGCCGGACACCTCCCCGCCGACGCCCGCAACCAACCAGACGCCGACACGTGGCGGGCGCGCCCACATCGCCGCCGCGGCCCGCATCCGGCCCCCAGGCCCATCCGGCCAGCGCCGCCCGCCTCCTCGCGCCTCCATCGCCCGCAATGCCGACCCGCCCGCGGCCCTTCGCCGCACCTGCTCCAGCCGCCGCGCAACCTTGCCGGAGTGGGAGGTCGCCAAGCCTCCTTCCGCCGCCCGCCTTCTCGCCCCAGCTCACCGCCGACGTCCGCCGTGGCCAGGAGAGCCCGAGGCCGCCGTCCCGTCGCCTCCCCGCCTCTTCGGCGATCCCCGACGACAAGTCCAGCTACCGCGGCTCCTTTTTCTGGCGATCCTCGAGCTGCTACAGTGCCCGTCGCCAGATCTAGATCCGGACGAACCCTAGATCGGGGTTGACTTCTCCCCCTCTCTCAATATTTTTTATGCAACTTCATCATGCCGTAACTTTGCATCTGTAGCTCCGTTTTGCGCGTGTAGCATATCAAAATGTTCGCCTCAGAGAGTACATCATTTCATCTCATTGCATCATTTTAATTTGAGCTCATATTGATTCCCTAAATGCTGTTGGAAGAGAGCTATTTGAGATAATTGTCAGATCTACTGCACCAAATAGCTATTTGTCATTTTTGCCATGATTAATGTGTGCATGATATGCTCCTGATCTCTACATGTGTTTTGTCATATGCCATGCCATCTTTACAGAGGTGCTATCCATGTATTTTTGTGACTTGTGTGGTGACTAGAACAAGCTTGCAAAGTAGTGCATTCGTTAATGCTGATTTCAAGGACTTAGAATTTCACTAAGTCCTTGATCTGTTTTTATCAATATGCCATATGTTCATGTTGTTTCCTAGTGATCCGTGCCTCTTTTGAGGATGATCAGTAATGATGATTTGTTAACATTGTGGTGCTCTATCCATCCATGTCTTTGTTTGCAATTATGGAGCAACCTAGCTTGAGTCAATCAAGCTCTACTTTTGCTATTTCGTGAATCCTGGCAGATTGTTGACTCGTTAGCGATTTTGCGGAGGATGTTGATGTTGATCCGTGCATGCTATGTTGTTGTTCTTGCCATGTCTAGCTTCTATGATATGTATTCTTGATGGGTGTATGCTTAGATTGTCATGCCTTGCTCTGTAGTGAGTGCATCGAGCTCGTAAACATGTCTACTCGTTAACAGATTATGTTTTTGCCATGTTCACATGCTTGCAATTGTATTTTCTGATCACTTTTGGCACAAGGTCACTAAGGGACTTTTGTTAAACTCTTTGAGTAGCTTCATGTCATGCCTTGCTTTGTCATGTTAAGTTCCTGTAGTATATAGTTTTCATGCTCCAAAGTGTGCTACCTGATCTGAAATTCCAGGCTTGTGTTAATTTCACAAAGTCTTAAACTTGTTTATCAATTACACTTTTGCCATGCTTGTTTGAACCTGTTAATGGATGAATTGGCCGTAGCTCAGTGTTCATCTTTTGTCAAGCATCATGAGTGGATACCTGCCATGTATTTTGTTTCCATGTTTGAGTGCTGTAGCATAATTATCTTGATGCATTTAGTTGGCTACTTGCTGTTTATCGCAGACCGGTGCCATATTTGTTTTGCTTGCCATTTCCAAACCGTGCATCCGGTTTCGGTGATCTTTATATCGATTTCAACCGAAATCACCTTCACTTTCCAGTGGCACTCTTGGATTTCCAAGTTGAGGCCAGGTTCAATCATTCCTTGTCAAACCTTGCATATGCATCACATATCGCATCCCGCTTAGCATACCATGTTTGCATCATATTTGTTTGAGCTTTGCACATGGTTGATTGCGCTCCTTTTGCTTCTTTGTCTTGTTTGGGTAGAGCCGGGAGACGAGTTCGCTAACGAGGAGCCCGTTGAGTTTGCTTACGAGGATCAAGTCAACTCTGACAACTTTGCAGGCAAGATGATCATACCCTCGAAATCACTTCTATCTTTGCTTGCTAGATGCTTGCTCTTTTGCTATGCCTATGCTATGATGCCTACCACTTGATTATAATGCCTCCCAAATTGCCATGTCAAACCTCTAACCCACCATGTCCTAGCAAACCGTTGATTGGCTATGTTACCAATTTGCTCAGCCCCTCTTATAGCGTTGTTAGTTGCAGGTGAAGATTGGAGACCGTTCCTTGTTGGAACTTTGTTTATTGTTGGGATATCATTATATATTCTTGTTATCTTAATGCATCTATATACTTGGTAAAGGGTGGAAGTCTCGGCCTTTTGCCTAGTATTTTGTTCCACTATTGCCGCCTTAGTTTCCGTCATATCGGTGTTATGTTCCCAGATTTTCCGTTCCTTACGTGGTTGGGTGATAAAGGGAACCCCTTGATAGTTCGCCTTGAATAAAACTCCTCCAGCAATGCCCAACCTTGGATTTACCATTTGCCACCTAGCCTCTTTTTCCCTTGGGTTTCCGGAGCCCCAGGGTCATCTTATTTAAACCCCCCCCCCCGGGCCAGTGCTCCTCTGTGTGTTGGTCCAAACTAGAGCCCTGTGCAGCGCCCCCTCGGGGAAACTCGAGGTTTGGTTTTAGTTGTATGGAGCGCTCATCTGAGTGTGCCTTGAGAACGAGATATGTGCAGCTCCTATCGGGATTTGTCGGCACATTCGGGCGGTGTTGCTGGATTTGTTTTTTCTTTGTCGAGGTTGTCTTGTAAAACCGGGATGCCGAGTCTGATCGGAATGTCTCGGGAGAAGGTTTATCCTTCGTTGACTGTGAGAGCTTGTGATGGGCTAAGTTGGGACTCCCCTGCTGGGATTTAAACTTTCAAAAGCGTGCCCGCGGTTATGGGCAGATGGGAATTTGTTAATGTCCGGTTGTAGATAACATGAACCTTAACTTAATTAAAATAAATCAACTGCGTGTGTAACCGTGATGGTCTCTTCTCGGCGGAGTCCGGGAAGTGAACACGGTGTTGGAGTAATGCTTGACGTAGTTTGTTCTATAGTTCTTCATCCGTGCTTTGCCTTCTCTTCTCGCTCTCTTTTGCGAACAGGTTAGCCACCATATATGCTAGTCGCTTGCTGCAGCTCCACATATTACCTTGCCTTACCTATAAGCTTAAATAGTCTTGATCGCGAGGGTGCAAGATTGCTGAGTCCCCGTGACTCACAGATTACTTCCAAACCAGATGCAGGGCCCGATGACTCTGTTCCAGATGATGCGCTTGAGCTCAAGTGGGAGTTCGACGAAGACTCACGCCGTTACTATGTGTCTTTCTGATGATCAGTAGAGGTGCCTAGTTGGGGCGATCGGGACCATGTCGCTTGTTGGGGTTGATCTTTTATTTTGGTACCGTAGTCGGACCATGAGTGTATTGGATGATTGTAATACTATTTATGTACTTTGTGTGACGTGGCGACTGTAAGCCAACTATGTACCTTTCCCCTTATTATCTATTTACATGGGTTGTTGTGAAGATTACCTTACTTGCGACATTGCTTTCAATGCAGTTATGCCTCTAAGTCGTGCTTCGACACGTAGGAGATATAGCCGCATCGAGGGCGTTACATTGAGGCACCTGGGTATTTCAGCGATTGCCTATTTTTTTATGGACCGCCACCCAGGCTCAAAGGGATCATGAGATTATTCATACAAGAAACTTCCGTGTGCAACCACAAGCTACTATGGGCTCTAGCATAGTTGACTAAGTCAGGCGAACTCTTACAGTGGTAGACTAGCAGATGTAGGGGATGTAGGTTGGTACTGTCTACCCGATCGTAAGGTGCTAGCATTTTTGAAAGACTATGTCTCGGTCATCCATTTCTCAAACACCATGTAGTGCGAGAATCCCAACGGAGGAGATCGAGTCTTGTGGGGGAAAAGTGCTCAAACCTCTACAGAGTGTATAAACTAATCATGGTTAGCGGTGTCCCCGATTATGGACATCTTGAGTATCTAGTACTTGGATTATCATGTGAATCTCATCATGTTACTTTAATTAATATTTTTGGGTTTTAATTTTGATACTTAAATTGGGATTGAGAGGATGTCTATCTTCTCAATGTTTAACAACCACCATGATAGTTAAATAAAATTTATTCCTTTGTAGTAGGGAAAAATTGGCTTTATGCAAAAACTGTAACCATAGAGCTTTCCACCAGCCATATATGCATGTAGTATAGCTTTATTCTTTCATTACTCTCTATGTGTTACATTGCCATCATATTCCATGTGCTGACCCGTTTTCGGGCTGCAACGTTCATGTTGCAGACTTGTCAGACGACGAGTAAGGTGCCTTTAGGTCGTGGTTCTATACTCAGTGATGCCGTTGGAGTTGATGGACTCACTTATCTTCCAAGCCTTCTGTTGTTATCATTATTAGATGGCCTTAAGCCATATTTATTGTAATAAGTTCTCCTTTGAGACATTCGATGTAATAAGTGTGTGATTGCTACTCTGTTATAAATCCTTCAAGTATTGTGCATGTCAGCATTACTGATCCAGGGATGACACTAAAGCACAGAGATCGGACTGTTTGAGGTCTGGTCGCTACAAGATGGTATCAGAGCACACGCTGACTGTAGGACATGACCACTAAGCTAAAAGCCCTAGATCACAACTCACTCTTCTCATCTCTGACTCCTCATCTTTTCTACTCTTTTAGGATGGCGGATGCAAGTAACAAGTTCATGCAACCGGATGAAGATACACCCTTTGGATGTCACTTGAAGGAAGTCACTAGATACCTAAACATCAGAGTACCAAGCTTCACCGGGACCTACAACGCCATTTTACCTGAAGAGGAGCGTTGGATGATTCAAGTTCAAGTTCCAGGAAGGATGTTCATGCCCGTCACTGAGGCCATAGAGTTTTCCTTTAATGCACCAACCTGGAGTCTAGGAAAGAGCATGGCAGCCCACATCACTATGGGGCGCATTGGAGAAGTTTACCACAAGGATCTCAAGGATACTATCTACCAGATTTGTGGGCGCCGAGATGAGTAATGGGAGATGATCAGCACCAGGAAGGATAGATCAATTGCAGCCTTCATCCAGGAGTTAAACCAGCACATTCGACGCCAGGAGAACCAGATGTGCGCAGGCATGATAGAGCTGAAGAAGGCCATGACCAAGATCACGGAGCTGGAAGAAGAACTCAAGTCTACACGCGATGGATATGAGGAGGAAATAGCAACATTAGTAGAGAAGAATGATGATCTGAAGAAGAAGCTAAAAGTGTCCATGGGATTTCCTGCAACTGGAGGAGAAGACGAAGATTGCACTTGTCCAGAGAACTACATCATCATCAACGACACCGACTCGGACCCAAACAATAGCGATGATGACTATGTTGATGAAGCTGGAGAAGATATCATGGAGTCTTCATTGGAGCAGTTTTTCTAGTCGACCACCACAACCGTAGTAGTATTTCCCCCATGTATCTAGTATAGCCCGAGCACTTTTGTAACGATAGATAGACCGTTGTATGCCCTTGTTTGATTGAATGAAGTGATTTTGTTTGCATTTGCCTCATCTGCATATGGGTAGTGTTTTCCCTCTAGACCTCATTCTATTCTATATTCTCATCTTTTCTAAACCCCAGATGCCTCCGAGACGTGACAATGGATTTGCTTTCCCACCGGAGCTCACTCAGTTGATCCAGCAGCAGAATATGTTGATGCAGTTGCTAGTCCAGAATCAGAACCAGGGGAACAACAACAACAACAACAACAACAACAACAACAACAACAACAACAACCACAACAACAACCCACCACCGCCACCACCTATTGATCACTTAACCCATTTTCTTAGGCTGAATCCGCCGGTGTTCTCCAGTAGCACCGAGCCGATTGTAGCATATGATTGGCTCCGCAAGATTGGAAGGGAGTTAACCACTACAGGATGTACTGATGCTGAGAAGGTGCACTTTTCCGCACATCAGTTGGGTGGACCAGCAGCATCATGGTGGGAGAATTACACTGTCACCTACCCTATAGCCACGGTGACATGGGACCAATTTCAGCAGGCTTTCCGTACAACCCATGTTTCAGCAGGAGCTATGGCCATGAAGAAGCGTGAGTTTCGCAACTTGCGCCAAGGAGGACGATCTGTTGGCCAGTATGTGGATGACTTTAGTAAGCTAGCACGTTATACCCCAGATGAGGTTGAAGCTCAACCAGATGCAGTAATAGGTAAGTTTTTTGTTAAGTCATTTACTGCACTCATCCTTTTTGATACTGGTGCATCGCATTCATACATCTCAAGGGGATTTGTGGATAAGTATAAACTCCAACCCAAGCCCTTAGGTCACCCATGTTAGTAACCTCGCCTGGAGCAGAGTATATGGATAGTCTATGGTGTGATCGGTTACCATTAAGGGTTGGTAACTATGTATTTCCCTCAGACCTAATAGTATTGGAATCTCAAGGATTGGATGTGATATTAGGCATGGATTGGTTGTCGAAGTATGGAGGGAACATTGAATGCGCCAGTAAGTCAATTTTGCTTACGACGCCAGAAGAAAGAAGGATCAAGTATGTATCCCGGCATGCGCCGAAGAGGACCCAAGTAAATTCCTTATCAGGAGTTGTGCAGGAGGAAGTACCAGTGGTGAAGGATTTCCCTGACGTATTTCTAGAGGAGTTGCCAGGCATGCCACCGGATAGAGATATTGAGTTTTTGATTGAGCTTTTGCCAGGCACAGGGCCAATATCTAAGAGACCATACAAGATGCCCGCAAAAGATTTGGAGGAGATTAAGAAGCAGATTAAGGAGTTACTGGATAAAGGTTATATTTTCCCAAGTTCTTTTCCTTGGGGATCGCCAATACTTCCACTGGAGAAGAAGGATGGATTGTTAAGGATGGTTGTTGATTATCAAGGATTGAATGAAGTAACGATCAAGAACAAGTACCCACTGCCAATGATCAATGAACTGTTTGATTGATTGCAAGGAGCTAAGGTATTTTCCAAGACCGGTCTGCGATCAGGATACCATCAGTTAAAAATTCGAGAGCGGGATATACCTAAGAAGGCTTTTACCACCAGGTATGGGCTGTATGAGTATACCGTCATGTCATTTGGTCTGACCAACGCACCTGCATATTTCATGAACATGATGAACAAGGTGTTTATGGAGTTTTTGGATAAGTTCGTTATGGTGTTCATTGATGATATTTTGGTCTACTCAAAGAATGAAGAGGAGCATAAGGAGCATTTGCGTTTGGTACTAGAGAAGCTCAGAGAACATCAGTTATATGCCAAGTTCAGCAAATGTGAGTTTTGGTTGAAGGAAGTCGGATTCCTCGGACATGTTATATCCGGAGAAGGTATAGCAGTAGATCCCACCAAGGTTGTCACTGTGACAAATTGGGAAGCACCAACAATAGTTGGAGAGATCTGGAGTTTTCTTGGACTTGCAGGATACTACCGGAGGTTCATAGAGAATTTCTCAAAAATTGCGAAGCCTATGACGGAGTTGTTGAAGAAGGATACCAAGTACAAATGGACTAAGGAATGTGAGGCCAGTTTCCAGGAATTGAAGAAACGTTTGGTTACCTCGCCAGTGTTGATTCTGCCAGATTAGCGCAAGGATTACGAGGTATATCGCGACGCTTCACGTCGAGGACTTGGAGCAGTGCTTATGTAGGAGGGAAGAGTTGTTTCGTATGCTTCATGACAGCTGAAACCTCATGCGTTGAATTATGCCACGCATGATTTGGAGTTAGCAGCCGTAGTGAATGCATTGAAGACTTGGAGACATTTTCTCATTGGAAACCATTGTGAAGTATACACGGATCACAAGAGTTTGAAGTATATTTTCACGTAGAAGGAGCTAAATCTTAGGCAAAGGAGATGGTTGGAGCTCATCAAGGATTATGATATGAGATTGCATTATCATCCCGGAAAGGCTAACATAGTAGCAGATGCGCTGAGCCATAAGAGCCATGTCAACACACTAATGATGGGAGATTTACCGAAGGTGTTAGCTGAAGACCTTCGTGAGCTATATTTGGAGATAGTTCCGAGAGGCTATGTAGCAGCATTGGAGATTCAGTCTACTTTGATGGATAAGATCAGAGAAGCTCAGAAGACTGACAAGGAGGTTGCCTCTATAAAGGAGAAGATGAGCAAAGGAAAAGTTAAAGGATTTCGTGAGGATGAGCACGATACCATATGGTTTGAAGACCGAGTTTATGTGCCTAACGACCCGGAGATCAGGAAGTTGATTCTGCAGGAGGCTCATGATTCACCATATTCGATTCACCCAGGAAATACCAAGATGTATTTGGATTTGAAGGATACTTTCTGGTGGACCGGAATGGGAAGGATATTGGAGAGTATGTAGCAGTTTGTGATGTATGTCAGAGAGTAAAGGCAGAGCATCAGAAGCCAGCAGGATTGCTACAACCATTGCTGATACCCGAATGGAAGTGGGATAAGCTAGGCATGGATTTTATCACATGATTACCCAGGACCCGTTCAGGCTATGACTCGATATGGGTTGTAGTCGATCGCTTGACGAAGGTAGCTCATTTCATCCCAGTAAAGACCACTTACACCAGTGCTAAGTTGGCAAAGATATACATGACCAGGATCGTATGTCTGCATGGAGTTCCGAGGAGCATTGTATCCGATGGAGGAACCCAGTTTACCTCAAAGTTCTGGACTCAGTTGCACGAAACTTTGGGTACCAGGCTGGAGTTCAGTACAGCTTTTCATCCGCAGACAGATGGACAGACCAAGAGAGTCAATCAGATCTTGGAGGATATGCTGAGAGCTTGTGTGCTAGATTATGGATCTAGTTGGGACGACAATTTGCCATATGCAGAGTTCTCTTACAACAACAGTTATCAATCCAGTTTGAAGATGGCCCCTTTCGAAGCCTTGTACATAAGAAGGTGCAGAACACCATTGTCGTGGGACGAAGTTGGAGACCGCCAGTTGTTTGGACCAGATTTGATTAAGGAGTCTGAACATAAAGTGAAATTGATTCGCGATAGGCTCAAGGTACCCCAGTCCAGGCAGAAGAGCTACGTAGATTCTAAACGCAAGGGGACAGTTTACAAAGTCGGAGACCAAGTTTATCTTCGAGTATCTCCACTTCGGGGAGTTAAGCGATTTGGAGTTAAGGGAAAGTTAGCGCCACGTTTTGTGGGACCATACAAAGTTTTGGAACGTATGGGAGAAGTTGCCTACAAGTTGGAGTTGCCCGAAGGATTGTCGGGAGTTCATGATGTGTACCACGTTTCCCAGTTGAAGAAGTGCCACGCAGAGATGGCTGATATACCGCTGAGAGATACAGTGCCACTGGAAGCAATTCTGTTGAATAGTGATTTGACCTATGAGGAGAAACCAGTCAAGATTCTCGAGAATGCCAGCCGAGTCACCCGCAGCAAGGTTATCAAGTTTTGCAAAGTTTAGTGAATCCACCACACCGAGGATGAAGCCACCTGGGAGTGAGAGGAAGAACTACTGAAGGACCACCCTCACCTATTTTCTAGCCAACCCGAATCTCGAGGGCGAGATTCATCTTAAGGGGGTAGTTTTGTAACATCCGAAATTTTCAATTTGGAATGTTATACATTAGGTCATCACTGCATATCATATTTTATTTGCTTTTGGCCTGATCCAGAAATTCTACGCAACTCAAGGACCCACGGAGAGAGTTGGGGATTTCGTTATTTTCATATTTGGGTTATTCTCAAATTTTGAAAATAGGATCATTGATTTTATTTATTTTATCTTCAATTATTTCTATAATAAAAATATGAGAGAGGGAATAAAATGACTTCCCAAAATAAAGAAATATTGAAGATTTGATAAAAAAATCAAGTAAGATTTTATTTCGGTTTTTCTCGCTATTTTATTTGAATTTAGGAAACAGTGCATGTTTTCAAAACTGCATTTTTCGGCCAAGAAAATGTTCATCTTGTTCTAAATATTGTATTTAGAAGGTGAAAATTTGTTTTGGCATTTTTAGATTTTTATTTATTTTTCTAGGATTTTTCTTAGATCGGCGGGATTTTTTATTTTTTATTTTTTTTAAAAGAAAACCCCGTGCGCCCGACTGGGCCGAAGGCCCAGCCGAGCTGGCCCAGCCGAGCTGGCCCAGCCGCTGCCGCCTCCCGCACCGGATTGGGACCGGAGTCCCGATCGCCGCCGCCGCCGAGTCCGGGAGGAGCACGCCTCCTGAGGCGCCCCCTCTCCCAAGCCAGGACGCCCCCTCCTTATATAGCCGCCGCCACCCCACCCCGTCGCCTCGCCTCGCCCTGCCCCGCCGCCGCAGCCGCCTCACCGCCGCATGCCGCGCCTGCCGACGACGCTGCACCCCACCGCCGCCCGAAGCCCCGCCGGAGCCGCCGGACTTCGCTGGAGCCCCGACGAGGTAGCCACCCGCCACCGCCCCGGTTTTCTGAGAAAAATCGATTCGGTTTTTTTAGAAAACCCTAAGTTTTTTTATAAATCGGTTTTTCCATAACGAACACGTTCACTGTTTAGTTCCAGATAACGAACATTCGTTCGTTAATCTGTTCGTCAGTTTTCTTTTTCTCAGATTTTTCCGTGATTATTTCTGATCGCGATTTCTGATCCGATTTTCGTTTTAGTTTATCTTTTCGCTCGTTTGTCAGAATCAGGCGATTCAAGCGTCTGGAGTTTCGTATCGAAACCCTCTTTCCGTTTAACCAACTCAAACAAGTTTTTGCATCTGTAAAACTTGACTTAGATCCAGATTAGTAAACAAAGTTGGTTTCTTTCACCGTTTGACTTTCGTTGCTTCGTTCGATTTGATTCTTTTTTCAAACCGGAGTTCTTAAGTTGAACTTTTTGTTTAGATCTCTTATTTGAGTTTTACCCGTGCATTAGATGAGTACTTATTTGTATGCTTGTTTGTTTGCGATAGAGTACCCGGAGTGCGCCGCTTGCTACTTTGAATCTCTAGGTTTTGCGGATCATCAGCAACGCAAGTAACACTTTGATCATACCTCTTTACTACCCATTTTTTATTCCATTAGATCAATCCTCAAACAATTGCATGATTAGGATCTGATTAATATGTGGGTTTTGGGAAGTAGATGAGGTAGTACCTATTACCTGTTTTATTATCAAACTCTTGGGAGTTACTTCTACGTTTGCTTATTATGCCATGCTATGCTAGTAGACGTAGATTGGGTGAGTGTATCCATGACAGATGTGAGATTGTTAAATTAATGGTTTATTTAAGGTGGCAACTTAAACACACATCTGGGTGGATCGAGGCACCTGGGTATTCCAGCGATTGCCTGTTTTTCTTTATGGACCGTCACCCAGGCTCAAATGGATCATGAGATTATTCATACTAGAAACTTCCGTGTGCAGCCACAAGCTACTATGGGCTCTAGCATAGTTGACTAAGTCGTGCGAACTCTTACAGTGGTAGACTAGCAGATGTAGGGGATGTAGGTTGGTACTGTCTACCCGGTCGTAAGGTGCTAGCGCTTCTGAAAGACTATGTCTCGGCCATCCGTTTCTCAAACATCATGTAGTGCGAGAATCCCAACGGAGGAGATCGTGTCTTGTGGGGAAAAGTGCGCAAACCTCTACAGAGTGTATAAACTAATCATGGTTAGCCGTGTCCCCAGTTATGGACATCCTGAGTATCTAGTACTTGGATTATCATGTGAATCTCATCATGTTACTTTAATTAATATTGTTGGGTTTTAATGTTGATACTCAAATTGGGATTGAGAGGATGTCTATCTTCTCAATGTTTAACAACCACCATGATAGTTAAATAAAATTTATTCCTTTCCAGTAGGGAAAAATTGGCTTTATGCAAAAACTGTAACCATAGAGCTTTCCACCAGCCATATATGCATGTAGTATAGCTTTATTCTTTCATTACTCTCTATGTGTTACATAGCCAACATATTCCATGTGCTGACCCGTTTTCGGGCTGCAACGTTCATGTTGCAGACTTTTCAGACAACGAGTAAGGTGCCTTTAGGTCATGGTTCTATACTCAGTGATGCCGTTGGAGTTGATGGACTCACTTATCTTCCAAGCCTTCTGCTATTATCGTTATTAGATGGCCTTAAGCCATATTTATTGTAATAAGTTCTCCTTTGAGACATTCGATGTAATAACTGTGTGATTGCTACTCTGTTATAAATCCTTCAATTACTGTGTGTGTCAGCATTACTGGTCCAGGGATGACACTAAAGCACAGAGATCAGACTGTTTGAGGTCTGGTCGCTACATAAAGTAGGAGAAATGATCGTCTAGTCATCTGCTTCTTGTCACGCTCCCGCCATTGCTATGTGGTTCGATCCCTCGTCTAGGTCAAGAAGAAGACAATTCCTCATGTCAACGATCCGCATGTACATCTCGTAGCTTGTGTACCTGTCCGTGGCCACGTACTTGACATGTTGTTCATCCAGTCTCTCATGCCACACACTGTGCCAGGCGTTCTTGTCCTTATTGCTCTCTTCCTTTATCTTCACGTAGTATGGATCGATGATGGCCGAGGCAAGGTCAACTAGGGAGTTCGGTTTGTTTTTGTCGCTACCCCAGACCTTGTAGTGGTGCTAGATGTTGACAAGATTCGGGCATTTCAAGTCCGAAACCTTGAGCGCTTTTAGATCGTTGGTGGTGTCCACTGTAGCGAAACTGTAGTCGGAGCTGTTGATAAACCTGGAGAAACGCTCGCAAGGCCTTGTGGCAAGGTGGTAGTGGTAGACGAGGAAGTCATGTCGCATGCACAACTGGGTGACGGCAACCTTCTGATCGTGCCCGGCACGACCAATGGTGTACTCGAGATCGAAGGCGACCACTCGGTACTTGTCCTCGGCAAGGAACTGCTCCATAGTTTGGATGGAGCTCTCCACCGAGACCGGATCGTTCGTGTGCACCACCGAGAGGGCCTTCCCCCTCACGTGGGTGTCCACTACGTGATGCATGGTGAACTGACAGCCGTTGTCGTCGTCGGTCGCTGGGAGCGCCATTGGAGCCACGAGGAGCGCCATTGGAACCGCTGGATGTCCTCTCTGTATGTGTCCTCGTGGGTGTGCTTATTGTGTCGTGTGAGATGAGAGATGAAGGTAAATGGTCGCAGGAATAAAAGGGGGCCGGGCGGTGTGGATTCTCGACGCATCCGCATGGCAGTTTTTGTAGTGGGTAACTGCATCGTCGCGCCGCACCCGGCGAAACCACTTGCACACGAACGTGCGTGATCGTGCGCTAGCCCCAAACACTGGCAGCACGCATGGAGGGACGGGGGCAGAGCACCGGGAGGGACGCAAGAGTAGAGTGTGCGCAGCGGGAGGCGAGTAGAGCGCACCGCGACCGCCTGAACCGCAAGCAACCACACGCATAGAGCAGTTGAACAGGTAGGAAATGGTCGCATGCAAGCCGGCCGACAGTTGCGTCGTTGCGTAGAGAGCGGCCGTGTGCTACCACCTCCGTCTAGTCTATAGTCTCCTTTATATTCTGTGCCATACTTTGCCCTCAAATTTAACCAACAAAATGTTAATGCATGTTTTAAAAATTATATAATTGGAAACTATGTTCAAATACAAATCCAACTATATAATCTTTGGCGACATGCATTCATATTTTTTAGTTAAATCATACTTATAAACCAGGATGGTGGTATAGTAAGTAATTAAATCGCAAATGTTTTTTTATTAACCATATGTGTACATGGCCTTTCGTCCTCCTCTCGCATGTCTTGTCACCCCGCTGCCGCAGACGGCTTACAGCGCAAGCTTGCGCAGCGCGTGGGGGCGTTCTTTTGGCCAAATGGTGGCGCCAATGAATCGTCGGTGAGCCCATTCCCGCGCAACCTCGCAGGTTCCCGCACAAGTTTCTTGCCCCACTTGGTGAAATCCCCCAAAATCCCAATGCTTACCGGACTGCTATAAAAACCCTCACGGCCGGCGAGACCTGCTTCGCATTTTCCCATCCCTCCCTGTAGCTTATCTCGTCTGCTTCTTCCACAATCGCCAATGGCACAGGTCCGTCGTCTTCGCTCAGCCACTCCACCATCATCAGAGGACAACTCCAGCTAGGAGGCTACACCACGGAGGCGGCGCAGTCCCCTACATAGTGTAGTGTGCGTGGCGTCCCTGTTGGGTGTGCGCGGAACACCCACCACACGCTCCGCCGCCGGTGCCCGTCGGCAGTTGTTGCCGGCCGCCGTTACCGCCACACCACCGTCGAAAGCTAGGGCCATCGCGCGCTCCACCGCCATGACCCGAAGGCGGGAGGTGGTCGTCGTGGCCGCCACCCCAATGCCGGCCACTGTGGCCATCACCCGCTCCGCCACCGCGGCCCGAAGGCGGGAGGTGGTGGTCGTGGTTGCCATGGCCGCCTGCCCACCATCGACCGCTAGGGTCATCACCCGCTCCGCCACCGCCGCTCGAAGGCGGGAGGCGGAGGTGGATGCCCGCACGTGCGTCGGCGACCTTGCGCACTACACCGAGTTCCTGTGGCAGGAGGAGGAGCGCCTCGTCGAGCATGCAAAGATCCTTACCGCCGCCGTGGCCGCGGCACATGCCACCTCAGAGGCGAGGAATCAGGAGATCTACGAGGCGAACCACCGCTTCGAGAGGGTTGTCTGGAGTAGCAGAGGGCGTTCGAGGTGAGCGTCACTGAAGCTGCAATAGTGGTAGGCACCGTATTGCGGTTTCCCAGCTCGTCGGTAGGCTCCTCTTCCTCCGCCTCTTACTGAGCATGCTCGGGGGAGGAGAGGCAGTCGAAAGTAGTAAAAAGCCCCTCCGCAGTAGTAGTAGTATTTAGGGGCTATTTTGTTCAGTTCATCTGACTATAGATGTGGTGGAAGTGTACAACGCACTTAAAATTAGCTAGTATATATAGTTGAACTAGCTATTTTAGTACGTGGTTGGCAATAATTGGGGAAAAGTTTGGTCGGTTTAACTGTCGAGTTGAACTGTTTGTATAAATTAAGAACGATTGCTTAATCTATGAATGAAATCTGTGCTTAATTACTGAATTTTAGTTGCAAAAATTAGATACTGCTAGCGATTTTTAGCTTCATATTTTGACGAATCGCAGTGTTACAAGGATTGACAAATGGTAACGTTACTAGATCAACAAATGTAAATCTTTCCAGTTTGACAAATGGCAACATACCCAATAATTGTTTGTACGTGGTTGCAGACGGGTCATCCAAAATAACCGTTTGCGTTGAAGGGGTGCACAAATCCTGCGCAGCTCTCACTTTGCATATGGGTGTTCTATCTAAAATGTTTGCGATCAAGAGCAGCAGAAATCCTGCTCGGCACATTTTCAATTGGCTTCCTCGGGAAGTTGTCGGTTTGCATACGGGTGTTCTAACTAAAATGTTTGCGATGATTGTTTTATATTTAAAAAGCGGATTAAACTGTGGCTTGGGCGCCATTAATGTAGAGGATGCGAGCAAGGCGGGCTGTGGCACCCCGGCTCCTAGCAACCGGTTTACCATGCATTGCCAGCCCAGAGACCATGTCTTCTGGCAACACACAACAATCTTGGTATAGAAAACAACCGCTTTATTGATGCTAGCAGATCAAAGTTTATATTACAACAGGTGGCGAGGCCAAGCGGCACAAACAGTGCGGCTGAACAATATACACATTATTTAGCGAACATAAAGGGGTCTTGATCATAACAACTACGCTGCAGCGGAACAACGTCGTAGCGGAACTCCATAGCACAGGGACACCGATGTGGACACGATCTAGACTCGGACAGCACTCCTTTCCAATGAGACTTTCCTAAAATCTGGCATGACACGCCATGTCAGTACATTGAATATACTTGAAAGCTCACAACAAGCATAAACATAATGGCAAACAATATCATGATAATTAACCAATTATTAATAAAGCAACAAGGTATCCAACATGCTGTGATCAAGTTTTTGTGAGAAAACCCCTCGGACTGGATTACCAGCATTGATCGCTCTGGGATCACAACCGTACCAACCTCATGTTATTAACTAGGGATACCTCGTGATGTTTCCGGTGATCACAACCACGACAAACATTCGGTCTCAAACGGTGATCCTTCCGGTGATAACAACCACGACCAACACTTGGTCTCAAACAGCAAGATGACCTTCCCGCCAACATCAACAGTGCAAAGTTCATAACTTAGTGTGCAAGATTTATTAAACGTTGACCCATGGTGTGACCTACTTTCGAGCGTATCCGTAACCGTGGACTCGGCTATCGATAGATTAATACACTCTGCAGAGGTAGCGCACTGTACCCACACCACGGAACCCATGGCCTCGCACTCCCATTCGGGTGGACCAACGACATTCTGACGAAACCCCTCCATTGCCACGACACTCTCCTGGCCACTCCGACTCATTCCCCATCGGGCTAGTCCTGGGTAGCCTCGTGTCTACCAAAGACACCAACAAGCACCGTCGTGGCCAAAACATAAACGTCCCACACGAGGACATGGTACCATAATCTCAACAACGGCCACACAAGGTTATGTCTGCTTTCCGGGCTAGGGTACCACACGCCCATAACCTTCCCTCGTTGGAGGCACCGACCAGAGGCATGACAACGGACCGAATAAAGGCCTTCTCATAAAGGCAAATGTGGTTGCACTAGGAAAAACTCGATTCAGTGGCACCATGACCCAGTCAACGATATATTAAAGTTGAGTTATTATCAGGTTCAACTTAAAATGAAAAGAACCGGTGTCATAGTATGCCATGAAATGGAACACTAATATATGCATCACATATCAACAAAAATGACTGAGTCGACTATATCCACACTAAGTATAAACATCAACAACTCATGACACTCCTCTAGTTAGGAGTAAACATCACTTTAAACAGAATATTTTCTATCAAATTTATCAATTTTTACTCATGCAAGAAAATAACTACATATAACTACGTATGTTCATAATCATATTACTCTTTCATAACAAAATTTTACTTCTAGTTACTTTACCAACTTATTTAGCTTCCAACTTTCTGTAAACTAAGCATGACAACTTAAACAAACAACCAACAGAATATAAATAACATAATAGTGATTTAAATGCATGGATTAAATCATTCATTCAAGTTGAAAGATCACAAATATTGTAATGGCACCATGAAAATGTTGATGTGGCTTGCCTTAGTGCAGATGAGGTTCACAAGCCTCCTAGTGATCCACAAGAAAGCTTCACTCTCTAAAAATATTTATAAACATAAAAAGGAAACATCAAGAACCCTTCTGAAATTCACCAGAAAATATAGACAGCGGGGAAAAATCCCAGTTTTGGCGAGTTGCTAGATTTCTTTACAAAGAACACAATGCAAAAAGAATCAATTCATTTGTACTTGTGGTTAAAGAGTTTTGGCTGTTTCAAGCTCTCTAAAAATATGAAATTTAAATTTAAATAAATAGACTAGGGGGTGACGCCGAACGCGTAAAGCCTCGCGAGCGCCACCACTTCTACCGCTTCGTGCGCGTACTGAGTGGCTGACTAGCGGCCCCCACTAGTCAGGTGAGGGGGAGAGGGAGAAGGAAACAGAGGACGGCGCGGCTTCGCCGGAGCACACGCCGGTGCCTGTAGCACCCTCGATGCGGCTATATCTCCCATGTGTCGAGGCACGACTTAGAGGCATAACCGCATTGAAAGCAATGTCGCAAGTTAGGCAATCATCACAACATCCCATGTAATATGAATAATAAAAGGGGAAGGTACATAGTTGGCTTACACTCGCCACGTCAATCAAGGTACATAAATAACATTACAACATTCAAACACTCATGGCCCGACTACGGCGCCAAAATAAAAGATAACCCAACATGCGACACGGTCCCGATCACCCCCAACTGGGCACCACTACTGATCATCAGGGAAAGACACGTAGTATCTATCAGGCCCTGCATCTGGTGTAATAGTAATCTGTGAGCCACAGGGACTCAGCAATTTCGCACCCTCGCGATCAAGACTATTTAAGCTTAAAAGGTATGGTAAGGTAAATATGTGGAGCTGCAGCAAGCGACTAGCATATATGGTGGCTATCCTGTTTGCAAAAGAGAGCGAGAAGAGGAGGCAAAGCGCGAGCGAGTAATCTAGAGAACAACCTGCGCAAGCATTACTCCAACACCGTGTCCACTTCCCGGACTCCGCCGAGAAGAGGCCATCACGGCAACTCACACTGTTGATTCATTTTAATTAAGTTAAGGTTCAAGTTATCTACAACCGGACATTAACAAATTCCCATCTGCCCATAACCGCCGGCACGGCTTTCGAAAGTTCAAATCCCTGCAGGGGAGTCCCAACTTAGCCCATGACAAGCTCTCACGGTCAACGAAGGAATAGACCTCCTCCCGAGACGTTCCGATCAGACTCGGTATCCCGGTTCTTCAAGACACTTAGACAAGTTAAAAACCAATCCAGCAACACCGCCCGAATGTGCCGACAAATCCCGATAGGAGCTGCACATATCTCGTTCTCAGGGCACACTCAGATGAGCTCTCCATACAACTAAAACCAAACCTCGAGTTTCCCCGAGGGGGCGCTGCACAGGACTCTAGTTCGGACCAACACTCAGAGGAGCACTGGCCCGGGGGGGTCTAAATAAGATGACCCTTGGGCTCCGAAAACCCAAGGGAAAAAGAGGCTAGGTGGCAAATGGTAAAACCAAGGTTGGGCATTGCTGGAAAATCTTTAATCAAGGCGAACTATCAAGGGGTTCCCATTATAACCCAACTACGTAAGGACCGCAAAATCCGGGAACATAACACCGATATGACGGAAACTAGGGCGGCAAGAGTGGAACAAAACACTAGGCGAGAGGCCGAGCCTTCCACCCTTTACCAAGTAAATAGATGCATTAAGATAACATGGTAATATAATGATATCCCAACAAGTAAAATAATGTTCCAACAAGGAAGGGTCTCCAATCTTCACCTGCAACTAGCAACACTATAAGAGGGGCTGAGCAAAGCGGTAACATAGCCAATCAACGGTTTGCTAGGACATGGTGGGTTAGAGGCTGAACATGGCAATTTGGGAGGCTTGAAAGCAAGTGGTAGGCATCGTAGCATTGGCATAGCAAAAGAGCGAGCATCTAGCAAAGCAAAGATAGTAGTGATTTCGAGGGTATGATCATCTTGCCTGCAAAGTTGTCAGAGTTGACTGGATCCTCGAAAGCAAACTCAACGGGCTCCTCGTTAGCGAACTCGTCTCCCGGCTCTACCCAAACAAGACAAACAAGCAACAAGGACACAATCAAACACGTGCAAAGCTTAAACAATATGATGCAAGGATGGTATGCTATGTGGGATGCGATGCGGGATGCATATGCAAGATGTGACAGGGAATGCATGAACCTAGCCTCAACTTGGAAATCCAAGTGTGCTACTGGCAATATGAGATGAAATCGTTTGAAAACGATATAAAGGACGCCGGAATCGGAGCTACGGTTTGGAAATGGCAAGCAATTCAAATTTGACCATGTTCTGCGATTTACAGCAAGTAGCCATCTAAATGCAACAAGATGAACATGCTACAGCACCCAAACATGGCATAGAAATACATGGCAGGGATGCATTCAATATGCTTAACAAAAGTCTAGCACTGAGCTACGGCCAATTCATCCATTAACAGGTTCAAACAAGCATGGCAAAAATGCATATGGTAAACAGATCTTAGACTTAGTGAAATTAACACTTGTCTGGAATTTCAGATCAGGTAGCACTCTTTGGAGCAAGAAAACTACATGCTACAAGACCTGAACATGGCAAAGTAAAGCATGGCATGGAGCTAGTCAAAGAGCTTAAAAAAAGTCCCTTAGTGACCTTGAGCCAAAAGGGATCAGAAAATACAATTGCAAGCGTGTGGACATGGCAAAAACATAATCAGATCACAGACTTAGTGAAAATTGGAGCATGCTGAAAACAGATATCAAGTAGGCATGTTTACAAGCTCGATGCACTCACTACAGAGCAAGTCATGATAATCTAAGCATACACCCATCAAGAATACACAAAATTAAAGTTAGACATGGCAAGAACAATAACATAGCATGCACGGATCAACTACAACATCATCGGCAAAATCGCTAACAAGTAGACAATCTGCCCAGATTCACGAAATGACAAAAGTAGAGCTCGATTGACTCAAGCTAGGGTGCTCCATAATTTCAAACAAAGACATGTATAGAGCACTACAATATTAACAAAACATCCTTACTGATCATCCTCAAAAGAGGCACGGATCACTAGGAAACAACATAAACATATGGCCATATGAGATAAACAGCTCAAGGACTTAGTGGAAATGGTAAGTCCCTGAAATCAGCATTAGCAAATGCCTCACTTCGCAAGCTTGTGCTAGTCACCACACACATCACAAAAATACATGGGTTGTACCTCTGGAAAGATGGCAAAACCCTTAACAAAACATATGTAGAGCTCATGGGCATAGCATGCACACATTAATCATGGCAAAAATGACAAATATCTAAATGGAGCAGTAGATCTGACAATTATCTCAAGTAGCCCTCTTCTAACAGCATTTCGGGCATCAAGATGAACACAAATGAAAATGATGCAATGGAATGAAATGATGTGCTCTCTGAGACGAACATTTTGATATGCTATATGCCCAAAACGGAGCTACGGATGCGGAGATACGACACGATGAACAAGGGCACCTGAATCTGGAAAAACGGAGACTTAGAGGAAACTTTGGACCTCCAGATCTAGGGTTACTATAGCCGATCTGGATCGGGCACGCCTCCCGAGGTTTGTCGGGACCTCGCCGGCGACGAAGGCAGGACGGTGGCCGAAGCTGCTCGCCGGAGCTGCGGGGCGGTGGCCGGAACAAGGAGGAGGCCGGAGGAGGCGCGGGGCGACGGTGGGCGGTGCACGGCGGCCGGGCGGCGAGGCGCGTGGGCGGGCGGCGCACCAGAGCGGTGGTGCGGCGGCTCGCCGGAGCGGTGGTGCGGCGGCTCGTGCTCGCCGGAGCTGAGCAAGGCGGCGGCGGGAGGTAGGAGAAGGGCGGCGGTGCGCGGGCGCCGGTTCGGGCCCTCGGGGGCCGGCTGCGGGCCGGGCGGGCCACGGCGGTGGGAGGAGGCGGCCAGCCACGTGGCGCCTCCTGATTGGCGCGGGCGGCGGCGGCGACTTCGTCCGGCAGCGGCCGGACGTGTCCGGTGGCGGCGGGGCGATTTTTTAGGGTTTGGACGGGAAAGAGATCCGGATTTTCGGAGGAGGACCTATTTATAGGCCTAGAGGGAGCTAGGAGTGTCCAAATGAGGTGCGGTTTTCGGCCACGCGATCGTGATCGAACGCTCTAGATGATGGAGAGGCTTTTGGTGGGTTTTGGGCCAAATTGGAGGGTTGTTGGGCTGCAACACACACGAGGCCTTTTCGGTCCCTCGGTTAACCGTTGGAGTATCAAACGAAGTCCAAATGGTATGAAACTTGACAGGCGGTCTACCGGTAGTAAACCAAGGCCGCTTGGCAAGTCTCGGTCCAATCCAGAAATGTTTAACCCCCATACACGAAAGAAAGGTAGAATTGACCACCGGAGGAGAACGAAGCGCCGGAATGCAAAACGGACAACGGGGAAAATGCTCGGATGCATGAGATGAACACGTATGCCAAAGCAATGCACATGATGACATGATATGAGATGCATGACAACGACAACAACACACGGAGACAAAAACCCGAACCCGAGAAAATAAAATAACTTAAGGCTGGAAACGACAAGAGTTGGAGTACATATTGGGTAAATCTCATCCGGGGTGTTACAGTGACGAGGGCTTCTTGGCCAAAACGAGAGGGAGGGATTGAGAGAGGAGACGGAGGCGCACCTTCCCATACCCGTAGAGTAGCTAGGGGTGGTCGGACGATGTCGGAATCAGCCTCTCTAGCAGAGGCAGAGAGCGGATGTCGTCAAAGACGAAGACGACGACGAACAGAGGCGACTCCAGGGGCTCAAACCAGGCAGAACAGCACCACCGAAGAGCGGCGGAGGCCTTGGAAGGGTTGCCCAGGCCTGGGAGGGGCTGGAGCTACGGAGATGACCCGAGGGGATCACCGGCGAGCTCAAGCTCGGGGACGGCGGCCCGCAGCCTGCCCGGTCGGGCTATGGCTTCTACAAGATCGTGGGGTGTGTGGGAGGACTGGGTGATGCTCGAGGAGGCTCGGGAGGGCTCTATTTATAGCCGAGCATCGAGGGGGGGGGTTCGGGCTCCGCCGGTGGACACCTGGACATGGCGCCCAACGACGAACGGCGTCAGTGAGAGGAGGAGAAGGCGACGCAACTCGCGCAAGAACTGTGGGCGAGCGGGGATGAGCACAGGGGCGAGGGGAAGGCGACGAGCACAGTGCGCCGCGCACTATTGCATTGGCCAGACCGTGCCCGTGCTCGCTGCGGCGAGCTCCGGCATTGGCGAGCGCCAGGAGGGAGTTAAGAGGTTCGGGACGATGATTGTGGCACGTTTTGGCAAGGCTAGGCAGACGGGGAAGCGAGCACGCGAGCAACAAAAGCTCGGGCGCGATGCAGAGCGCGTCGACATGTAGGTTGGCATCGTGCACATGCGTGGTCACCGTGTGAACTTTGTCCTCAGGCCGACCTAAGTCCAAACTTCATGTCTGGCATCTTGTTGTAGAGTTTACCACACTTGGGTTTGATCACAGGCGCAGTAGAATGGATTTCAACTGCCTGGTAAGTTTCTGATCAGTAACTTTGAGAGCTTACTATGGTCAAACTACTGGGAGTTGGGAGCTGGGCTTTGGAGGTTAGCAATCATCTACTAAGGTGATGATGCAGAAGAAAAATCAGCCACAATGGAGCAAGTAAAATGGTAGTTGTTGTAGAAATTACCATTTCTGTCCAGAACAGAAAATATTTTCTGTAGCAAAAATATTCCAAAAAGTGGTGAAATATTTTTGCTTAGGAAGGTTCCCTAGGGTTCAAAGATATTTGTGAATTTTCTCAGATTTTTGTGGGCAAGAAAAATTGGGGTTGCTTTGGAGCACATTGAGTTGACTAGGGTTTAAGAGAAGGAAATGAATAATTTTCATTTAAGAAAATATTCAAAATATTATTTTGAGTTCAACCAGAGAGGAAATGATAGTTAGAGAGGGAAATGAGGCACTTGGGTGAAAGCCAAGGGGTACCCAAAAGTTTAAGTCCATATGAAAGGATTCAAAACTCCAAATTTCAAAATCAATTCAACTGAAAATTAGGCAAAGAGCAGAGGGCAAACCCAGGCTGTCACAAACCTCCCCCACTTAGAATGAATCTCATCCTCGAGATTCGGTTGCTTGGGAAAACCATTCTGGATAATGTGTCTTTAGAAATTCTTCATGTTCCCAAGTTGATTCTAACTCTGTATGATGCTCCCACTGAACTTTGTAGAATTTCCTTGCTTTACTACGAGTGACCCTTTCCATCTGATCCAAAATTCTAACCGGCCTCTCTTCATATGTTAAATCCTTTGCCAACTCTATTTCAGTCATAGCAGTCTTTTTCTCAGGCGGCGATATGCATCGCCTCAATTGTGAAACATGAAACACGTTGTGCACGTCCGACAATTCAGGGGGTAGTTCCAACTGAAAGGCAACAGTGCCCACTCGGGACATAACTGGAAATAGACCAATAAATCTGGGTGCCAACTTTCCACAAGTCTAGAATCTCTTGACTCCTTTCATAGGAGTGACTCGGAGGTATACGTGTTCTCCGAGTTCAAAACAGATTTGTCGGTGCTATGCATCATAATAACTCTTCTGTCTAGATTTGGCCAATTGCAATCTGTCTCTGATTTCCTTAACTTGTTTCTCAGCTTCCATCATGATATCTGTTCCGAAAATATGGCTATCTCAAGTTTGAGACAAATTTAAAGGAGTGCGGCACTTACGGCCATACAAAGCTGTGACGCCCAGATAATTAAGCTACAGTAATCCCCTGTTGATGGTGCCAGGTCATCGCGATTAGGGTTATTAAACTCGCGTTGATTCAAACCAAGTTCAAATTCAAATTTAAAATAAAGTCAAAAAATTATTTTTTTTCAAACATTGACATAAAAATGTTCGCTGGGTTGTAAATATTCACTAACGAATTGTCATGGCTAAATCAATATCATTAGAGATATTTAGTTGCCCCTGGAATTTTAAAACAGGTTCAAGCAGCACCATATTAGCCCCATTTAAATGCAAACATAATTCAAACTTACCCCAAACTTTATGTACCAAACCAGTGCAATGCATAGTATTTATGCGACTAGTTTGATGCATAGAAAAAATCGTTTGGTATGAAAACAAGCTGCAATACAGAGCAGAAAATTGCAAAAGGAAAGAAAAGGATTTAAAAAAAACCATTGTCAGTGGGCACTTTGGCCCAGCACCCCCCTTGTAGCCCAGCCCAACATAGGCCTTTCCCCTTCTTCTGTACAGGGAGGAGGCAGAGGCCATGGCGTGGCAGCCATCCGACGGCGCCATGGCCGGATGGCCACCACATCGCCTCCCTCGGCCTTTAAAGGCGTCCACCGAAACCCTAACCCCCATCTCGTTCATCCCCTCCTAGATCCCCATCGTTCCCCCTCTTCTCCGACTCAACCTCGAGCTCGAAAATCCCGCGATCACCACTGACTCGTCGTCATTGTCGCGGCCATTGACATCTCCGGCGCGGGGGAACACGTCCAAGAGGTCCACCGTGGCCAGATCCGTCCGTTCCAGGGACCAGCTCAAGCCGGGACGGTTCGTGTGCTCGCCATCGAGCCCTTCTCCACCGCGGACATCACCAACTCGTCGTCGTTGCCACTGCTCCGGGCCGCCTCCGACCTAATAACCTCGTCCACGAAAACCGGGGTGAGCTTCTCCCTCAGGTCCCCCTTTTAGCCCTTCTTTTTGGACGACGTAGGCCGCCATCTCTATTGAGTCCTAACCTCCGCGTACGCGTACGTGCGTGCGTTTACTGTCGTTGTTGCCCGTGCTGCCTGTTGTCGTTGCTACTGTCCCATGCTCGTCCGCCCTTGCTCACGCGCCCTGGTCGCGTACGCCCGCTCGAGCTAGCTACTGCTTTGCCGCGGCTGCTGCTCGCTAACTGCTGCTGCTCATGCTCTGCAGCTGCTTACTGCTTGTACTGCTGCTGTTGCCGCCGCCGCCTGCTGCCGCTGCCTGTTACTGCTGCCAGACTCGCCGCTGCTCACCGACCCACGACCTTCTGCGCGCACTTGGCATACTGTGCTTCGTCCATGGCCGGGCATGCGTGCACACAAGCATCCGGCGTCCTGGACATGCATTGCATGCTCCTGTGTGTGCGTACAGTCAGCCAACGCTTTTGATTAGTACTAGCGTTTGTTTGGTGTTAGGTAAACTTAGTAGTCCTAATGACATGTGGTGCCCTCAAAGCTAATTTTTCTAATTAACTAGAATAGTTTAGTTACTGGCTATGACACGTGGGACCCCCACCTCTAATTAAACTAATTTAAGTAATTCATTAACCTATAAGTCATTGGCAAGTAGGCCCCACAATCACTATTCACACTTTGACTAGGTCAACCTTTGACTATTGACTTGCTGATTGTGTATGCTGACTCAGCCACTGGACCCCACCTGTCATTCTTATGGGCTACCTAACATGGTGTATAAAAGTATCTCACTGTTTAATTTCGAATTAATAATAAATACAGAAATTTAGAAAATCTTTTAAAACTTTGAAAATTCATATAAAATAATCTGTAATTCGGATGAAAAAGTTTTGTACATGAAAGTTGCTCAGAACGACGATAGGAATCCGAATACGCGGTCCGTTCGTCCGCCACACATCCTTAGAAATCTAAACATGGAACGTTTCCCCTCCGATCATCTGTCTAACACAGGTCCGGAACCGAGAATACCTTCCCGGTTGAATTTCCCCTTCGTCTGCAACGTGTAGTACTACGTTAGGACAACCCTAGCTCTGCCTATCGTCATGTAATGCTTAGTGATGCATCTGTTTGCTCTGTATTTACTGTTTCTTCCCCCTCTTCTCTCCGGTAGACCCCGAGACAGATGCCGCCCTTGTGGTCGATTACGTCGACGACACTTCTTCCTTTTTAACAGAGCTTCCAGGCAAGCAAACCCCCCTTGAGCATTCCGATATCGCCCATTTCTTTCCCTCTCATGCTTGCATTAGAACTGCTACTGCTTTCTGTATAATCCTACTTTGATGCATAGCCTGTTTTTGTTACCTCCTTATTGTTACCTTACCTGCTTATCCTAAACTGCTTAGTATAGGTTGGTTAGTGATTCATCAGTGACCCCCACCTTGTCCTTGTTGCCCCTGCTTCATCATCGACGACTTGATCAACGTAATCGAAGACCAGGCCCCGGCGCCGCACATCACTTTCCCCTTTTGTTGCTCGACTCTGCAGAGTTACCATCGAGTGCCGAGGGTGGAACCTCTTACATCACTCCTGATGAGATCTCTGTAGGGTAGCTATTCGGTTGTGGTCACCGAGGGTGATTTCCTCCTTAACCACATCCGATACGGCTCTATCGTGCAACCCCTCAAGTGTGAACCTCGAGGGTGGATCCTCTTACGTTCACCTTGATGATTACATCTAGTGGAATTCACCGGGGGTGATTCCTCGGGTTTTCCCCTTGATGTTTGGACACACCGATACTTGGACTTTACAATTGTTACTTGGAAAGGCGGGTCGACCTTGACGGGTACCCGCGAGTGATGTGGAGACGGGTTGACCTGGAGGGTGCCCGCGAAATAATTATGAGGCGTGGCCGGGCATTCCTAGCCCTTGCCGCAAGTCTTCGAGACGGGGCAACGGGGTCACATCTTTCGTGAGTCTCTGCTTGTTAACGCGCGTTCCTAATCCACTAGGATTTGGATATTTGATCCGAGGGGCCTCTGGCCTGATAGCACTAACCATCACGTGGGCATAGTATGGGCGTTCTGCATCATATACATCAGTCGAAGCTTAATAGACGTCAGCGACTGAGCGGCGCGCGCCGGGTTGGACTGCGTAAGCACCTGCCTTTTTGAAGGAGGTAGCTAGGTCTGCTCACCGGCCACCCACGCAACGTGTAGGAGTTCCCGGGGCGATGGCCCATGACTCCTGGGGGCATAGGTTTAGTCCAGCGTGCTTGACCTCTCTATTAAGCCTAGGTCGGGTTGCGGCATATTGTTTGGCCAAGGCCGGGCATGACCCAGGAAAGTGTGTCCGGCTGGAGTTAATCGAGCATGGTGGGTAAGTTGGTGCACCCCTGCAGGGAAGAAAACATCTATCGATAACCTGTCCTACGGTAACGGACGCTCGGAGTTGTATCCCGATCGATACAACTATAGCTGGATACTTGAGGTGATAAATGGATAGTATGGCTCTGGGATTGCTTTCTCGCAGGGAGTCGAGAAAGGATCTCTGGCCGAGGTTGATAACACTACTACTACTTTACATTATGTTGATCTGTACTCTTATATATGCTGCAAGATGCTTGAAGATGCTAGTCTTCGATAGGCTAGGCTTTCCCCTTCTTTTTTGGCATTCTGCAGTTTAGTCCACAGATACAGCCCATTTCCCTTTGATACAGATGCATACTTAGTTTAGATTTGATGTAAGTCTTGCGAGTACTTTGGATGAGTACTCACGGCTGCTTTGCTACCTCTTTTCCTCCATACCCAATTGTTGCGACCAGATGACGGATCCCAGGAGCCAGACAACACCACTGATGACTACTACTACCCGAGGGTGCCTACTACTACGTGATTGCCGCTGACGACCTGGAGTAGTTAGGAGGATCCCAGGCAGGAGGCCTTGCCTTTTTGATCGTAGATGTTTTTGTGCTAGCCTTCTTAAGGCAGACTTGTTTAACTTATGTCTGTACTCAGATATTGTTTCTTTCGCTGACTCTTGTGTATTCGAGCTTATGTATTCAAGCCCTCGAGGCCCCTGGCTTGTAATATAAAGCTTGTATTATTTTAATTTGTGTCTAGAGTTGTGTTGTGATATCTTCCCGTGAGTCCTTGATCTTGATCGTACACATTTGCGTGTATGATTAGTGTATGATTGAATCGGGGGCTTCACAAGTTGGTATCAGAACCGACTGCCTATAGGTAGCCCTCTTTCCAACTCCTTGGCCGAAGTTGAGTCTAGTCACTACAAAAACTTTTACTAACATGGATGTGTGTCTTACGGGCCCACGTCGCCATATGGGTGGTATTAGGATCTTTTATTCCTCGTCTATACTCTGGGACTCTGATCTCTCTTCTATTCGGGTTAAATGGTTTTACTAACTCGAACATTAGTATCTCGTGATCACATCCGCCCGGAGAGCCCCTTATTTCAGATGTTCGCCTGCTGCATCAGAAGATTCCGGAGATACTCTATGATATTCTCTCGAGACTTTGTGTCTGTTGCCTTTGCAATTCCCTACCACCGAAATATCCTTATGGATAACTACACACACTTGCCAATCTTATATTCTATCACATTGATCTTGTTATTTCAAGATGCCCTGAACTGCTCTCCTTTTTCTGAGAATCCTTTGAGCTTACTGCCTTGCAGTTCCTTGTCATCTGAATACCCCTACGGATAACTTTGTGCACCTATCGAGTATCCGCTCATCCTCAGTTGATTCTTGTACTTCACAAAAGTCTTCGTAATACCATTCGTTCTTGTGAAAATTCTCAACAGCCTATTGTTCTTGAATTTCTTGCTTGCTTGCATTATGGTTAATACCATAAGTCTAGTAATCTTATTGTCAGCCTTTGTCATTATCATCTTGAGTCCGTTGATACAATATGTTGCGAATGCTCGCAATCCTCAATCAGATCCTAGAATTCATCCTTCCAACTCAGACGTCATTTTAACCTGTGCTGAATCTCGATCAATTAAATCGCCATCGATTGTACCCCTAAGGCTATTCTACCTATCCATCCCTAATCAGAGCATTGCTTCTGATCCCTTGTCTTGGAATTCATAATTTCTTTGCCATTGAGCTTTGATTTAGTCAGTTGTTTCTGATCTCATTGCATTCTTTTTCCTCTGGTTGAATATTGATGCTCACATTAGATCCCTTGTGGACCACCAGACCCCCTTTTCGGATTTTATCGAACAACGTTATTCATATTCAATAAGCTTGTGAGCCTTTCCTCGGATACATAATGCTTTTGGTAAATTGTATCCTCCACTTTCTCAAGCATGCTCTACTACCCAGCTTGTGTTACTTAATCTCGAAATTTATGATATGTGTTCCTAAGATGCCCCGATGGGTTGAACCTATGCCTTCCCGAAGCTGTGTGAACTCAAAAGTTATGCGACTTATACTCTACTGGCTTTTTGTCAGATAAAATTCAATACTACAGCTTCATCAAGAGCGAGAAGTAAAATGAAAGGTTATGCATTGTAGAAGTGGGAGTCGACCTTGAACCTTTGTGTTCATGCCCATGGACACGATGTATATCCTAGCATGAAAGCTTCTTGTAATAATAACTATTTCCTTGATATAATATGCTTTGGTATCGGTGATTTGGTCTTTTGCAATCGTGGCTCCGACCATATTGTTCTCCTTTGATCTCATTTCTCAGACAAGTTAAAGTACTGGTCTTTTGCAGATGAATACACATTTCCAAACTCTATTATGCCCTATCTTTGAGTATTACCCTCTAGTATCGCGAGGATATCATGCATTGCACTACATCTTATGAACTTGTGATGAAGTACTACCTTACACTATCTTAGTCACTTCATGGGTTCTAGGTTGTTTGTCAACCGAGAACACTGATAGGTGAATCGATTCCACACTCCGATTCAATAACTCTTAAGTAATTTTCGTTGCTTACGAGTTTAATAATCCTTCAAGTCATTCCTAGCCTGATTGGCAATATCATTATCATGCCAAATTTTAACTGTGCTACCTGGTCCTTCTTCCCGGAGCACAATTTTTGATGATGAGCTAGGCTCACATCGATCTTCCTTGTCATATCATTTTGCCTTGAACAACAAGCTTGATTTCAAGTTTGTGTAGTATCTGTGGCTTCAATAATCTCTCGCTTCATCCTCCCTTTGACTAGATGCCATCATCGATCAATTTCATCTTCTTTAAATCCCTCGATAAATGTGTCATGATCACCGACACTATTTGTCTCCCTCGGAGATGTCCATTGAATTCATGGCTAGAAATACCATCCCTGGCCCACGATGATTTGTGATATCATCGATGACATCCTTGACTTTCTGCCAACACAGACCTAGGTGTGTTTGGTTAATCCTTACGTTCTGAGATAATCTTGAAAGTGATCCTTTGTATCTCTTGTGATCTTTCAATCCAACCCTTACTTGAAACACCATGTTATCGCTACCTCGGAGCATGACTATGGTATTCTGAATATCATTGAGAATAGTGGAAGCACAATGCTACATGATTCTTAATCAATTATCCAAACACCGTTGTATGGGTATTATCATGATTCTCCCCTCGTCCCTTTATCTAAATGCTTTTGAACTTGTTGTCCTATCATGTATACCATGCTCCACTTTTCCATGGGAAGGATATACTTCCAATTCTTGAGGGTAAACAAATTTTCCTTTCCATTGGTTTGTTTACTCTAAAGAATTTGTTTCCCTCTCCATTGGTAGGTTTAACCTTTCTTGTGATTTATGAGACTAAGCAGTAATGGTTCCCTGCTTATGTAAACACCTCGGTGTATAATTTGTCAGTAAGACCCTGTTATTATTGCTATTGACATTCCGGTAGCCACCGATGGACGAGAACTTTGCCTATTGGTCCGCCTCGTTTCAACGAGTAGGAAAATAGTTCTCTTCGTCCCTCGCCCTTGGTACCAACGTTGTTGCCAAATAACTGACAGGCTATCCTCTGACATGCCTTGCTACCATGACCATGCAATATGTCAGCATTCTTCCTACTTTTGAACCACATGGTGGGCCCATAACCCACAGTTCCATAGGATCGAAACCTAACTCTCCTGTACATCCTTGATTCTGAAGTATCCTTTCCACTTGCCTTCGTATGTAATTCATGAGCCACCGTCCTAGAGATTATCTATTCTGGTATCAGGCACAATACTTTTTCCGCTGCTCTGAACCCCCTTCACACTCTACTTCAGGTATCGAACGATTGCTTACCCGTTTGAAACTTTTGTAGCCCCTATAATGCTCTCGAGGTGTTTCATGCAAACAAGTCAAGAGACACTTTATGCTTCTTCCCCTGAGTTAATCGTCTGATGCTCAATCTTGTTAAAACCCGTCCTTACAGAGTTTCCCCTCTCATCCTTTCGTAAGTATGGTGAAGATCCTGAAGAGAGGACGATGACTTCATCATGATTCCCCGATGCAGCAAAATGAAGGCATCAACGAAAGGGATCAACTTGTTCGAGAAGGGCAACCAAGACCGTGAAGACTCGTTAGAATTTCGTAACCAACTCTGTCCCCCTTACTCCACACCTTAAATCTCGGGACGAGATTTCCTGTAGTGGAGGAGAATTGTGACGCCCAGATAATTAAGCTACAGTAATCCCCTGTTGATGGTGCCAGGTCATCGCGATTAGGGTTGTTAAACTCGTGATGATTCAAACCAAGTTCAAATTCAAATTTAAAATAAAGTCAAAAAAATATATTTTTCAAACATTGACATAAAAACATTCGCTGGGTTGTAAATATTCACTAACGAATTGTCATGGCTAAATCAATATCATTAGAGATATTTAGTTGCCCCTGTTATTTTAAAATAGGTTCAAGCAGCACCATATTAGCCCCATTTAAATGCAAACATAATTCAAACTTACCCCAAACTTTATGTACCAAACCACTGCAATGCATAGTATCGACAACTTTGATGCATAGAAAAAAATCATTTGGTATGAAAACAAGCTGCAATACAGAGAAGAAAATTGCAAAAGGAAAGAAAAGGATTTAAAAAAAAAACCATTGTCAGTGGGCACTTTGGCCCAGCACCCCCCTTGTAGCCCAGCCCAACATAGGCCTTTCCCCTTCTTCTGTACAGGGAGGAGGCAGAGGCCATGGCGTGGCAGCCATCCGACGGCGCCATGGCCGGATGGCCACCACGTCGCCTCCCTCGGCCTTTAAAGGCGTCCACCGAAACCCTAACCCCCATCTCGTTCATCCCCTCCTAGATCCCCATCGTTCCCCTTCTTCTCCGACTCAACCTCGAGCTCGAAAATCCCGCGATCACCACTGACTCGTCGTCATTGTCGCGGCCATCGACATCTCCGGCGCGCGGGAACACGTCCAAGAGGTCCACCGTGGCCGGATCCGTCCGTTCCAGGGACCAGCTCAAGCCGGGACGGTTCGTGTGCTCGCCATCGAGCCCTTCTCCGCCGCGGACGTCACCAACTCGTCGTCGTTGCCACTGCTCCGGGCCGCCTCTGACCAAATAACCTCGTCCACGAGAACCGGGGTGAGCTTCTCCCTCAGGTCCCCCTTTTAGCCCTTCTTTTTGGACGCCGTAGGCCGCCATCTCCGTCGAGTCCTAACCTCCGCGTATGTGTACGTGCGTGCGTTTACTGTCGTTGTTGCCCGTGCTGCCTGTTGTCGTTGCTACTGTCCCATGCTCGTCCACCCTTGCTCGCGCGCCCTGGCCGCGCACGCCCGCTCGCGCTAGCTACTGATTTGCCACGGCTGCTGCTCGCTAACTACTGCTGCTCATGCTCTGCAGCTGCTTACTGCTTGTACTGCTGCTGTTGCCGCCGCCGCCTGCTGCCGCTCCGTGTTACTGCTGCCGGACTCGCCGCTGCTCGCCGACCCACGACCTTCTGCACGCACTTGGCATACTGTGCTTCGTCCATGGCCGGGCATGCGTGCACACAAGCATCCGGCGTCCTGGACATGCATTGCTTGCTACTATGTGTGCGTACAGTCAGCCAACGCTTTTGATTAGTACTAGCGTTTGTTTAGTGTTAGGTAAACTTAGTAGTCCCAATGACATGTGGTGCCCTCAAAGCTAATTTTTCTGATTAACTAGAATAGTTTAGTTACTGGCTATGACACGTGGGACCCCCACCTCTAATTAAACTAATTTAAGTAATTTATTAACCTATAAGTCATTCATAAGTAGGCCCCACAACCACTATTCACATTTTGACTAGGTCAACCTTTGACTATTGACTTGCTGATTGTGTATGCTGACTCAGCCACTGGACCCCACCTGTCATTCTTATGGGCTACCTAAAACGGTGTATAAAAGTATCTCACTGTTTAATTTCGAATTAATAATAAATCCAGAAATTTAGAAAATCTTTTAAAACTTTGAAAATTCATATAAAATAATCTGTAACTCGGATGAAAAAGTTTTGTACATGAAAGTTGCTCAGAACGACGAGAGGAATCCGAATACGCGGTCCGTTCATCCGCCACACATCCCTTGCAATCTGAACATGGAACTTTCCCCCTTCGGTCTTCTGTCTGACACAGATCCGGAACCGGGAATACCTTCCCGGTTGAATTTCCCCTCCGTCTGCAACGTGTAGTACTACGTTAGGACAACTCTAGCTCTGCCTATCATCATGTAATGCTTAGTGATGCATCTGTTTGCTCTGTATTTACTGTTTCTTCCCCCTCTTCTTTCCGGTAGACCCCGAGACCGATGCCGCCCTTGTGGTCGATTACGTCGACGACACTTCTTCCTTTTTAACAGAGCTTCCAGGCAAGCACACCCCCCTTGAGCATTCCGATATCGCCCATTTCTTTCCCTCTCATGCTTGCATTAGAACTGCTACTGCTTTCTGTATAATCCTACTCTGATGCATAGCCTATTTTTGTTACCTGCTTATTGTTACCTCACCTGCTTATCCTAAACTGCTTAGTATAGGTTGGTTAGTGATCCATCAGTGACCCCCACCTTGTCTTTGTTGCCCCTGCTTCATCATTGATGACTTGATCAACATGATCGAAGACCAGGCCCTGGCGCCGCACATCACTTTCCCCTTTTGTTGCTCGACTCTGCAGAGTTACCATCGAGTGTCGAGGGTGGAACCTCTTACATCACTCCTGATGAGATCTCTATAGGGTAGCTATTCGGTCGTGGTCACCGAGGGTGATTTCCTCCTTAACCACTTCCGATACGGATCTCTCGTGCAACACCTCAAGTGTGAACCTCGAGGGTAGATCCTCTTACGTTCACCTTGATGATTACATCGAGTGGAATTCACCGGGGGTGATTCCTCGGGTTTTCCCCTTGATGTTTGGACACACGGATACTTGGACTTTACAATTGTTACTTGGAAAGGCGGGTCGACCTTGAGGGGTACCCGCGAGTGATGTGGAGACGGGTTGACCTGGAGGGTGCCCGCGAGATAATTATGAGGCGTGGCCGGGCATTCCTAGCCCTTGCCGCAAGTCTTCAAGACGGGGCAACGGGGTCACATCTTTCGTGAGTCTCTGCTTGTTAACGCGCGTTCCTAATCCACTACGATTTGGATATTTGATCCGAGGGGCCTCTGGCCTGATAGCACTAACCATCACGTGGGCATAGTATGGGCGTTTTGCGTCGTATACATCAGCCGAAGCTTAATAGACGTCAGCGACTGAGCGGCGCGTGCCGGGTTGGGCTGCGTAAGCACTTGCCTTTTTGAAGGAGGTAGCTAGGTCTGCTCACCGGCCGCCCATGCAACGTGCAGGAGTTCCCGAGGCGATGGCCCATGACCCCTGGGGGCATAGGTTTAGTCCGGCGTGCTTGACCTCTCTATTAAGCCCAGGTCGGGTTGCGGCGTATTGTTTGGCCGAGGCCGGGCATGACCCAGGAAAGTGTGTCCGGTCGGAGTTAATCGAGCATGGTGGGTAAGTTGGTGCACCCCTGCAGGGAAGAAAACATCTATCGATAGCCTGTCCTACGGTAACGGACGCTCGGAGTTGTATCCCGATCGATACAACTAGAGCTGGATACTTGAGGTGATAAATGGATAGTATGGCTCTGGGATTGCTTTCTCGCAGGGAGTCGAGAAAGGATCTCTGGCCGAGGTTGATAACACTAGTACTACTACTTTACATTATGTTGATCTGTACTCTTATATATGCTGCAAGATGCTTGAAGATGCTAGTCTTCGATAGGCTAGGCTTTCCCCTTCTTTTCTGGCATTCTGCAGTTTAGTCCACAGATACAGCCCATTTCCCTTTGATACAGATGCATACTTAGTTTAGATCTGATGTAAGTCTTGCGAGTACTTTGGATGAGTACTCACGGCTGCTTTGCTACCTCTTTTCCCCCATACCCAATTGTTGCGACCAGATGACGGATCCCAGGAGCCAGACGACACCACTGATGACTACTACTACCCCGAGGGTGCCTACTACTACGTGATGGCCGCTGACGACCTGGAGTAGTTAGGAGGATCCCAGGCAGGAGGCCTTGCCTTTTCTATCGTAGATATTTTTGTGCTAGCCTTCTTAAGGCAGGCTTGTTTAACTTATGTTTGTACTCAGATATTGTTTCTTCCGCTGACTTTTGTGTATTCGAGCTTATGTATTCAAGCCCTCGAGGCCCCTGGCTTGTAATATAAAGCTTGTATTATTTTAATCTGTGTCTAGAGTTGTGTTGTGATATCTTCCCGTGAGTCCTTGATCTTGATCGTACACATTTGCGTGTATGATTAGTGTACGATTGAATCGGGGGCTTCACAAAAGTATCATACGGTGACATCTTTAGACTGCTCTGGAAGCTGTTGTTGTAAGAGAACTCGGCATACGGCAGGCAGTCTTCCCATTTAGGTCCTTGGGCCAAAGCACAGGCTCGTAGCATATCTTCGAGTATTTGGTTTACTCGTTTTGTCTGTCCATCTGTCTGAGGATGATAAGCGGTACTATATCTCAGTGCTATCCCCAAGGCTTGATGGAGTCGTGACCAGAAAGTGGAGGTAAAAAGTGAACCTCGGTCAGAAGTGATGGTTCGAGGTACCCCATGCAGACTGACTATTCTGGATACATACAATTGTGCAAGTTGATCTGCTCGATATGTAGTTCTGATCGGGATAAAGTGAGCCACCTTGGTTAAGGTGTCCACTATGACCCAGATTGCATCATTGCCTCATTGAGTCTTAGGTAGTTCCATGATGAAATCCATGCAGACATCATCCCATTTCCATTGTGAAACTGGCAACGGTTGGAGAAGTCCGGCTGGCTTTTGATGCTCTGCCTTCACTTTGTTGCATATGTCACAACAGGCCACAAAATAGGCAATGTCTTTCTTCATTCCATCCCACCAAAATATTTGTCAAAGGTCTTCATACATTTTCGTACCTCCAGGGTGAATGGAATACGAAGATTCGTGTGCTTCTAACAAAATTTTTTGCTTTAAATCTGCTTGATTGGGTACCCAAATCCTTCCATGGAATCGGAGGGTACCAAATTGGTCCTTTGAGAACTCCGAGGTCTGTCCTGCTATCATATTCTTGGCGCGTTTCTGCAGGACGTTTTCAGCTGGCTGGGACTTGCGGATCTCTTTGTCAAGTGTGGTGGCAACTTCCAAAATATTAGCAAGGCCAGCATCAACTATGACCAGGTTGAGCTGAGCAATCTCCTCTTAAAGTTTAGGAGGCAAGGATTTCAATATGGCATTTAGGCTGGCAGGCTTTCGACTGAGTGCATCGGTAACCACGTTGACTAACTCGAGCCATCTTCATTGACGGGGATTTAAATCTGTCTAGGTAAATATATACTTAAGACTTTTGTGATCGGTAAAAATTTGGCACCTCTTCCTGATGAGGTAGTGTATCCAAATTTTAGAGCATGAACCACTGCGGCCAATTCCAGATCATGAGTAGGATAATTTCCCTCATGGGGTCGTAGATGTCGCGATGCATATGCTACGACCTTGCCGTCTTGCATAAGTACACATCCAAGCCCTTGTCTGGAGGCGTCGCAGTACACATCAAAACTGCGGTAGATATCTGGAAGAGTTAACACAGGTGCGGTCGTCAGCCGTATCTTTAGCTCATTGAAACTTTTCTCACAGTCCTCAGTCCATTCAAATTTCTTATCCTTTTTGAGCAGCTCCGTCATGGGTTTAGCAATCTTTGAAAACCCTTCAATGAAATGACGGTAATATCCGGCTAATCCAAGAAAACTCCGGATCTGTGATACGGTTGTGGGCGGCAACCAATCGAGCACATCCTTTACTTTGCTTGGGTCCACTGCTATACCTTCGATGGATAGCACATGTCCAAGAAATCCAACTTGCTTGAGCCAAAACTCGCATTTACTGAATTTGGCGTATAGTTGATGGTCGCGGAGTCGTTGTAGCACTGCTCGGAGGTGTTCTTTGTGAGCTTCTTCACTTTCTGAGTAGATAAGTATGTCATCGATGAAGACTACCACAAACTTATCAAGGAAGTCCATGAATACTTTATTCATCATATGCATGAAGAAGGCAGGGGCATTGGTGAGACCAAAGGACATAACTGTATATTCATAAAGACCGTATCAAGTGGTGAATGCGGTCTTAGGAATATCTTCCTTTTTAATCTTGAGTTGATGATATCCTGTCCGTAAATCAATCTTGGAGAATACCTTGGCCCCACCAAGCTGATCAAACAAGTCATCAATCCTTGGCAGTGGATATTTATTTTTTGATGGTGACATCATTTAGCTGACGGTAATCCACACACATGCGGAGGCTGCCATCCTTCTTGTCCATGAATATAGCAGGTGATCCCCATGGTGAAGAGCTGGGATAGATATATCCTTTCTGGAGCATTTCATCAAGCTGTTTCTTTAGCTCCACTAATTCCGAGGAAGGTGTCCGGTAATACTTCTTGTATAACGGTGTGGTTCTGGGCACAAGATCTATTGCAAACTCAAGCTCTTGATCAGGTGGCATGCCTGGCAGTTCTTCTGGAAATACATTAGGAAACTCACTGACCACAGGAATTGATTCCAACTCAGCCACAGCGGTGAAGACCATTTCTTTCTTGGGTATGCTTCTGCGAGCATAGAATTTGGTAGTCTGCCCCCAAAGACTGGTCAAACTGACTTCTCGGGTTGCGCAATTTATGCACACTTGATATTGAGTCAACCAATTCATATCCAGGATAACATCCAACTTTACATACTCAATGATTGTCAAGGAGGTTGGAAAACAGACTCTGTTGATATTGATTTCCAGATTACGGCAAACCAGATTGCTCTTGATTAAGGATACCGGGGTTTGTACCAGCATATTCTTGCCCAAAAGCGAACAAGGAAATTTGTTTTGGGCAACAAAACTCTGAGAAATAAAAGAGTGGGAAGCCCTAGAGTCAAATAAAATTACTGTAGGTATGTTATTAACAGAAAACATACCAATGACGACTTCGGGGTTCTCTTGTGCTTCATCTACGGAGAGGTGATGTACGTGCCCAGTGATGTTTTGCTGCTTCGGGCAGGATTCCATAAAGTTGACTTGTGGCCTGACTAGTGCACTTGCCTTGCCGTTATTGGGACACTGTCTGGCATAATGTCCGGTTTGCCCACAATTGAAGCAAGAATTGTTGCGCGGGCGCTCCTCGGGCACTGGGTTGGTCACGACATTCTTGACTTGGGTGGTGGTCTTGTTAACATTCTGTTGCCAATTGGGCTTGTATTCCACCTGAGTCTGCTGCCAGGTATGAGCCTTTTGCACGGGTTGCCCTTCCTTCCTTGGCTCAAACTTGTGCTTGTGGTCATTGTTAGCAGGCCTGTTGTCCGACATGAGTTTATGCTCCCTTTCAGCAATGAAAGCTTTGTTTACCAGAGTTTGGAAATCTGGGAAATCAAACATACTGAGGGTACACCGGAGTTGCGGATTTAATCCACCAAGAAATCTGTCAATCTTTCTTTCTTCAGTGGCCACATCATGAAGGGAGTACCAGGCCAGATGATTAAATTTTTGCAAATATTCACCCACAAACTAATTTCCTTGGAGGAGTGCGAGAAATTCACGCTGCTTATTCTTCATAATTTCGGTAGGGATATGATATTTCCGGAACTGATCCTTAAATTTTGACTAGGTGATTTCTTCATCAGCAGGCCACATGGCTTTTGCATTTTCCCACCATATGGCAGCAGCGCCTTCAAGATAATGAGTTACAAATGGAAATTTATCATCTTCTTCAGTACGAGCAATCTCAAGCTTTCTCTCAATGGTTCGTAACCAATCGTCTGCATCCAAGGGATCAATAACCTGACTGAAACTGGGAGGCTTGGTCCTCTGAAAATATGACAGCTGGAGTGATGACTGTTCTGATTTCCATTCTGTCCAACCACAGCTTGCACACTTCTTAATATTTCAATCAGATCATTATTCCTCCTTTCCTCAAACATACGCAGAATTTGCTCGGTGGAGGGCGGATTTGGCGGTGGAGGCGGTGGTGGAACGTACGGCTCGGGGGAGTGTCCTGCCTGTCATGTGGAACGACGAACAGGAGTACCCTCGCGAACGTTGCTGCTGCTGCCTCTCTGCGGCATCCTATTGTGGATTTTTTCCAAGACAACGCAACCGAGATGGGAAACATCCAAAAATAAATTGGGGAAAAGCCAGTAACAAATCCCGAGAGAAACCGAAATAACAAAGAAAATACGGTGAATAAAATAGAGTTCCAACATAATTATACATAGACTCATACATGAAAGATAATCAACATGACAGGTTCAACTACTCTCATACAGGAAATGAAACATCATGACTCGTATGACTACATCATACACCATTCGGACGACTGTGAATACTCAGAAGCTCTATTGCTCTGCTAGTGCTGCGGGGTCCTCTCCTGAAGCGAACTCGGATCCTGAACTAACGAGGTTAACTGAGACCTCCGGGTTAAAGGTAACACGACGACGCTGCCTCGAGGGCTCTCCCTCTAGGTCATGTGGAGGGTGAAGCATCGGGGCTACGGGGGTAGTGAGAAGTGAAACCCACTCAGCAGGAGCACTGAGAGGATTCATGGTCGAGGCACCCGAGCTACTCGGAGGAGTAACCGGTGAAATAGGGGAGCTAGAACTAGCTGGAATATAAGGAGTAAATCCCAGGGAGGATGTAGTAGTGTCAGACCTAGCAGAGGCTAAAGAAGTACGAGCACAAGCCAGCTCTCGAGCCAGCTCGTGGATCATAAGATATCTAGTAGTGATATAACGGGAAAGGTGGCTAGCAGCACTGTCAGACTCCGGATCAATGATAGGGACACGGACACGACCATTGTCTTGCAGAGAAGGGTAGTAGTAGAAACCTGGGTGGTTCTGCATTCGGACCTCGTGGTAACGTAGCTTGACAAGAACCTCGAATGCCGCAAACTGGACAGCCTGAGAAGAGGTAGAAGTGTAACCGCTCCGAGAGGTACGAGTGTAAGTGCTAGAATCGGAACTGGTGCGCAGCACTTAGTCTGCTAGACGCTCCCGGTACACACGATAGACTGGGTCGTCACTGAGGGGGTACAGCCGATGCCACACATTATGAAGAAGATGCGGCGACGTGTATGACATCAGCTGCAACTGGCATGGATACGGCACCGGAGCCATCTACACTCACAACCATTAGCAGGTTAGCATAAAAATAAAACAAGTGTATGCAATGCAACAACCAGCTACAAATGCTACCGGCACTCAACTTAAACTCATATCTAACGTCTAGTTAACACGTCGTAGTCTAGCATGGCCTACAGTCAGGGCGGCTCTGATACCAAGCGTTGTGGCACCCCGGCTCATAGCAACCGGTTTACCATGCATTGCCAGCCCATAGACCATGTCTTCTGGCAACAACAACAATCTTGGTACAGAAAACAACCACTTTATTGATGCTAGCGGATCAAAGTTTATATTACAATAGGTGGCGAGGCCAAGCGGCACACACGGTGCGGCTGAACAATATACACATTATTTAGTGAACATAAAGGGGCCTCGATCATAACAACTACGCGGCAGCGGAACAACGTCGTAGCGGAACTCCATAGCACAGGGACACCCATGTGGACATGATCTAGACTCGGACAGCACTCCTTTCCAATGAGACTTTCCTGAAATCTGGCATGACACGCCAGGTCAGTACATTGAATGTACTTGCAAGCTCACAACAAGCATAAACATAATGGCAAACAATATCATGATAATTAACCAATTATTAATAATGCAACAAGGTATCCAACATGATGTGATCAAGCTTTTGTGAGAAAAGTCCCTCGGACTGGATTACCAACAGTGATCGCTCTGGGATCACAACCGTACCAACCTCATGGTCTTAACTAGGGATACCTCGTGATCTTTCCGGCGACCACAACCATGACCAACATTCCGTCTCAAACGGTGATCCTTCCGGCGATCACAACCACGACCAACACTTGGTCTCAAACAGCAAGATGACCTTCCCGCCATCATCAACAGTGCAAAGTTCATAACTTAGTGTGCAAGATTTATTAAACGTTGACCCATGGTGTGACCTACTTTCAAGCATGTCCGTAACCGTGGACTCAGCTATCGATAGATTAATACACTTTGCAGAGGTAGCGCACTGTACCCACACCACGGAACCCATGGCCTCACACTCCCATTCAGGTGCACCAACAGCATTTCGACGAAACATTTCCATTGCCACGACACTCTCCCGGCCACTCCAACTCATTCCCCATCAGGCTAGTCCTGGGTGGCCCCGTGTCTACCATAGACACCAACCAGCATTGTCGTGGCCAAAACATAAACGTCCCACACGGGGACACGGTACCATAATCTCAACAACGGCCACACAAGGTTATGTCTGCTTACCGGGCCAGGGTACCGCACGCCCATAACTGTCCCGCGTTGGAGGCACCGACCAGAGGCATGACAATGGACCGAATAAAGGCCTTCTAATAAAGGCAAATGTGGTTGCACTGGGAAAAACTCGATTCAGTGGCACCATGACTCGGGCAACAATATATTAAAGTTGGGTTATTGTCAGGTTCAGCTTAAAATGAAAAGAACCGGTGTCATAGTATGCCATGAAATGCAACACTAATATATGCATCACATATGAACGAAAATGACTGAGTCAACTATATCCACACTAAGTATAAACATCAACAACTCATGACACTCCTCTGGTTAGGAGTAAACATCACTTTAAACAGAATCTTTTCTATCAAATTTATCAATTTTTACTCATGCAAGAAAATAACTCCATATAAATACATATGTTCATAACCATATTACTCTTTCATAACAAAATTTTACTTCTAGTTCCTTTACCAACTTATTTAGTTTCCAACTTTCTGTAAAGTAAGCATGACAACTTAAACAAACAAACAATGGAATATAAATAACCTATATAATAGTGATTTAAATGCATGGATTAAATCATTCATTGAAGTTGAAAGATCACAAATATTGTAATGGCACCATGAAAATGTTGTCGTGGCTTGCCTTAGTGAAGATGAGGTTCACAAGCCTCTTATGATCCTCAAGACAAGCTTCACTCTCTGAAAATATTTATAAACACAAAAAGAAAACATTAAGAACCCTTCTGAAATTCAGCAGAAAATCTAGACAGCAGGGAAATCCCATTTTTGGTGAGCTGCTAGATTTCTTTACAAAGAACACAATGCAAAAAAGAATCAATTCATTTGGAGTTATGGTTAAAGTGTTTTGTCTGTTTGAAGCTCTCTGGTAAAATATGAAATTTGAATTTAAACAAACAGACTGGGGGGGGGGTGACGTCGAAGGCGTAAAGCCTCGCGGGTGCCACCACTCGTACTGATTTGCGCGCATACTGAGTGCCTGACTAGCGGGCCCTGCTAGTTAGGTGAGGGGAAGAGGGAGAAGGAAACAGAGGACGGCGCGGCTTCGCCAGAGCACACGTCAGCGACGAGGGCTTCTTGGCCAAAATGAGAGGGAGGGATCGAGAGAGGAGACGGAGGCGCACCTGCCCGTACTCATAGAGTAGCTAGGAGTGGTCGGACGGCGTCAAAATCAACCTCTCTAGCGGAGGCAGAGAGCGAATGTCGCCGGAGACAAAGACGACGGCGAACAGGGCGACTCGAGGGGCTCCAACCAGGCGGAACAACACCACCGAAGAGCGGCGGAGGCCCTGGAACGGTTGCCCAGGCCTGGGAGGGCTGGAGCTACACAGACGACCCGAGGGGATCTCCGGCGAGCTCGAGCTCAGGGACGGTGGCCCGCAGCCTGCCCGGCCGGGCTACGGCTTCTACAAGATAGTGGGGTCTGTGGGGGAGTGGGTGATGCTCGAGGAGGCTGGGGAGGGCTCTATTTATAGCCGAGCGTCGAGGGGGGTTCGGGCTCCGCCGGTGGACACCTGGACACGGCGCTCGGCGACGAAAGTCATGAGTGAGAGGAGGAGAAGGCGACGCAACTCACGCGAGAATTGTGGGTGAGCGAGGACGAGCACATGGGCGAGGGGAAGGCGACGAGCACAGTGCATCGCGTACTGTTGCATTGGTAGGACCGCGCCCGTGCTCGCTGCGGCGAGCTCCGACGTCGGTGAGCGCTAGGAGGGAGTTAAGAGGTTCAGGACGACGATTGTGGCACATTTTGGCAAGGCTAGGCAGACGGGGAAGCGAGCACGCGTGCAACAAAAGCTCAGGCGCGACGCAGAGCGCGTTGACATGCAGGTTGGCATCATGTACACGCGTGGTCACCACGTGAACTCTGCCCTCAGGCTGACCTAAGCCCAAAATCCATGTCTGGCATGTTGTTCGTGGTAGTTTTAGAGTTTACCACACTTGTGTTTGATCACAGGCGCAGTAGAATGGATTTCAACTGCCTGGTAAGTTTCTGATCAGTAACTTTGAGAGCTTACTATGGTCAAACTGCTTGGAGTTGGGAGCTACGCTTTGGAGGTTTGCAATCATCTACTAAGGTGATGATGCACAAGAAAAATCAGCCACAATGGAGCAAGTAAAATGGTAGTTGCTGTAGAAACTACCATTTCTGTCTAGAACAGAAAATATTTTCTGTAGCAAAAATATTCCAAAAAGTGGTGAAATATTTTTGCTCAGGAAGGTGCCCTAGGGTTCAAAGAATATTTGTGAATTTTCTCAGATTTTTTTGGGCAAGAAAAATAGGGGTTGCTTTGGAGCATATTGAGCTAGCTAGGGTTTAAGAGAAGGAAATGAATATTTTTCATTTAAGAAAAATATTCAAAATATTATTTTGAGTTGAACCAGAGAGGAAATGATAGTTAGAGAGGGAAATGAGGCACTTGGGTGAAAGCCAAGGGGTACCCAAGTGTTTAAGTCCATATGAAAGGATTCAAAACTCCAAATTTCAAAATCAATTCAACTAAAAATCAGGCAAAGAGCAGAGGGCAAAACCAGGCTGTCACATGAGCAACCATGGAAGTCAAAGGGCTCGCTTCCCAGTGAGCCTGCGCAGCGTATAGCTCGCATGCTTCCCGGTGAGCCTGCGCATTCAAGGACAGCTTGCATGCCTCTCGGTTAGCCTGCGCACCAGACGGCGCTCGCACGCCTCCCGTTTAGTCAAGGTCAAGCAGTTGTCCGCACAACACCTCCTACATCCATTAAAACCAAGAAACGTGGCATCACGTGAATGGTTAAAAGAACGCACATGGTTTGAATTATACAAATGTTTGAGATATTAAAGTGGCAGCTATTTTTTTAAATGCCTTTGTTGGCTATCATTATTCGAGTGCGCCTTCTCTCAAAATTGACATGAAAAATACCACAGCATGATGGGTGCCATTCCATGATAGCATGCGAAGTTTCATGAATTTCGGACGAGTTCTGGATTTACTAGAATTTAAAAACCAGACATCTCAATTTTTTGCCGGCAATCAACGGTGCCCTGGTGTTTGAAATTCATTCCCATTTCTTGCATGGGACCTAAGCATGCACCCAAGGACACAAATTTTATTTTTCAACCAATTTATCTGCAGTGGAGCATGTGCATGTAGTTCAAATTTCAGTTATGCACATAAATGCATTGAAAACTCAGTTAATGCATAAAAATTTCCAAATGAACCCCAAAAAATCACGAAAATTCACACAACATTCCTGTTGTTCTATGTTTACACAAGAAAAAAATTCAAAGTGATAAGAGGCAATCGATATCATTTTGTCCCCAAAGGTGGGGCATTCCCTAATGAAAACCATCATGCTTGTTGTGAGAAGCTCCGATTTGTGAGAAGCATATACCCAAACCTTCCCCAAATGGGACAAATTTTTTACCACGACATGTTGATGCCGCTCCATGATAGAATGCCAAGTTTCATGAATTTTAGACGGGTTTTGGATTTACTAGAATTTAAAAACCAGGCATCTCAATGTTTTGCCGGCAATCAACGGTGCCCTGGTGTTTGAAATTCATTCTCATTTCTTACATGGGACCTAAGCATGCACCCCAAGGACACATATTTGATTTTTCAACCAATTTATATGCACTGGAGCATGTGCATGTAGTTCAAATTTGAATTATGCACATAAATGCATTGAAAACTCAGTTGATGCATAAAAATGTCCAAACAAACCCCGGAAAATCACAAAAATTCACACAACACTCATGTTGTTCTATGTTGACATGAGAAAAAATTTGAAAGCAATAGGAGGCAATGGATATCATTTCGTGCCCAAAGGTGGGACGTTCCCTACCGAAAACCATCATTCTTATTGTGAGAAGCTCCGGTTTGTGAGAAGCATATACCCAAACCTGCCCCAAATGGGACAAAAATTTTACCATGACATGTTGATGCCGGTCCATGATAGCATGCCAAGTTTCATGAATTTCAGACAGGTTTTGGATTTACTAGAATTTAAAAACCAGGCATCTCAATGTTTTGCCGGCAATCAACGGTGCCCTGGTGTTTGAAATTCATTCCCAATTCTTGCATGAGACCTAAGCATGCACCCAAGGACACATATTTGATTTTACAACCAATTTATATGCACTGGAGCATGTGCACGTAGTTTAAATTTGAATTATGCACATCAAAGCATTAAAAACTCAGTTAATGCATAAAAATGTCCAAACGAACCCCGAAAAATCAAAAAAAGTCACACAACACTCCTGTTGTTCTATGTTGACACGAGAAAAAAATTTGAAAAGCAATAAGATGCAACGGATATTGTTTCATCCCCAAAGGTGGGACGTTCCCTACCGAAAACCATCTTGCTTGTTGTGAGAAGCTCCGATTTGTGAGAAGCATATACCCAAACCTGCCCCAAATGGGACAAAAAATTTACCACGGCATGTTGATACCGCTCCATGATACCATGCCAAGTTTCATGAATTTCAGGTGGGTTTTGGATTGACTAGAATTTAAGAACCAGGCATCTCAATGTTTTGTCGGCAATCAACGGTGCCCTGGTGTTTGAAATCCATTCCCATTTCTTGCATGGGACCTAAGCATGCACCCAACGACACAAATTTTATTTTTCAACCAATTTATATGCATTGGAGCATTTGCATGCAGTTCAAATTTGAATTATGCACATAAATGCATTGAAAACTCAGTTAATGCATAAAAATGTCCAAACGAACCCCAAAAATCACAAAAAATCACACAACACCCCTGTTGTTCTATGTTGACACGAGAAAAATTTGAAAGCAATAAGAGGCAATGGATATCGTTTCGTCCCCATAGGTGGGTCGTTCCCTACGGAAAACCATCATGCTTATTGTGAGAAGCTCCGGTATGTGAGAAGCATGTACCCAAACCTACCCCAAGTGGGACAAATTTTTTACCACAACATGTTGATGCCGCTCTATGATAGCATGGCACGTTTCATGAATTTCAGACGGGTTTTGGATTTACTAGAATTTAGAAACCAGGCATCTCAATGTTTTGCCGGCAATCAACGGTGCCCTGTTGTTTGAAATTCATTCCCATTTCTTGCATGGGACCTAAGCATGCACCCAAGGACACATATTTGATTTTTCAACCTTTATATGCACTGGAGCATGTGCATGTAGTTTAATTTTGAATTGTGCACCTGAAATGGCTAGAAAACCAATTTAATGTATAAAATGTTCAAACGAACCCTGAATAATTCCAATTCTTTTACGAGACACATATAGTTGCATGTTCACTCCAAATAAAAGGTCTAGCAATTCAAAAACCGTCCATTGCCGCTGTGATCCCATTATGTAATTCAAATCAAGATGAAAAATCAAGTAGATCGCACACAGTTTATTATCAGCAATCGTGTGAGATGCATCAAAAAATATCCTGGAGCACCGTCGGTGTATAGTACGCCTATGGCTTAGGCGAGAAGGTGTGACATCTACAGTCCACAGCCGGCGTCTCAAGCACACTAGCTCGCTCCCCTAATATCATTTCACTGTTCAATCATCGCCGGTGAAAGATGGGCACGTGGACCCGCGTCGTGAGGGCAACTTCGGTGGCCCACTCCGGCAAGAGCGCGGCCGCACCCGCCATCCGCGTGCTAACAAGGTGCATGAGCGCAGCCGCAATCTGCGATCGGGCGGCAAAGGCAGCCCAAACAGCCGTTGTTGCTTCTCAGGTGGCGGCGGCAACACCCGCCTCGGGGATAGCAACTGGCGAGAGCGGCACAACAACTGTCTATTCTGCAGCGGCAGCCTTAGCCCTGATGGATGCCGCCCATGACCATGTCGAGTCCGCCCACGCCCAGCTCCTGGTGGTCACCGCAAAAATGGAACGAAGCTTCTCTGACAATGGTCGGCAACCCACGGCCGAAGAGCTGGCAAGCGCCGAGAGCGTTTGAGCAGCCGTCGGTTCCTCCGCCACATACCTTGCAACGACGGAGCCCATCCAAGCCCAGATCGTGTTCACCCATGCCCAGCTCGTGGCAGCCTTTTCAAAAGAGATGGTGGACGCGGATGGCGAGATGCTTGCCGAGTATGGTGCGATGGATGCCATGGAGCCCCTTCCCCAGGAGACCGTCAGGCGCGAGCTGGACATGGAGGCGTCGGCGGAGATCGACGAGCACCAGCCATAGTAGTACTCTTTGTTTTGTTTAATTAAGAGCGGTGGTCTTTAATTTGTTAGAGTAATGATTATGTCAGCTAGCTCTGTTTAATTGTTGAACTTGCTCAATTAAGAAGTGTAGGTGTGATGTAGTCTCCTTTGTGTACCCAAATTATGCAATGACGTGGATGACCATTGTAACCATGGAAATTCGAACCAAAACTTTTGACATTCAAACTCATCACACACGGGTGAAGCTATCTGAATCGTTTGTGATGTCCACATATCGTACACAGTTCTGAATAAGGGACCGTGTCTGATGACACTTTGCGCGCTAGTTTTTTGGCTGAAGCGATTCCAAATTTTCGGCTTCCGCGGAAATATCTACCTCCCCGCCCCCTCCCCCTTACCAAAAGCCACATTTCCCCTCTTTCCGCCTTCCTTTCCAAGTTGAAACCTTCACTCCTTGCTTGAAGCGCCGCCTCATCGTCGGTGACCCTCCTTCACGCTGCTCGGCCTTGTCTATCCAGGCAGGTAATCCACACCTGACCCCCATCCTCCTCCTCCTTCCACATCCCACATGCCGCGACCGCCGGCGCGGGCACGCCACCTTCCACCCAAATCACCGACCCCTCCACCAAATAAGCGCCACCCTAAGCCATGGTGCACGCAGTATAGCCAGGATCCCAAGGAGCATTTGGCAGCGGAGAAGCAAATCATGGCCGCACGCGCGGATGAGGTCGCGATGGCTGCCATTCATGCCGACCCCCAAATTTTCCAGGAGCACCTTGCCATTTGCTAGATACACCGGTTAAGCATGCTCAATTTACCCGTTGCATGTGTTGCTCCTGCCTTTCCTTCACAAATTCTAGTGAATTATGCTATCTAATTTTACCATGCAATCTGTTGCTCTAGTGTATATGTTCTATATGTCGTGCAGTGTGGTGTTCACTTATTAATTGTTTTGTTAATTAGTTGTCGTCTTCAGTTAACTGTTTGGTTCAATTCTGCAAATGTGATGTTCAATTCTTCAGGATGCAATTTTGTATTGTCTTCCATGTGAGAAATAAATCGAATTTATCTTTACAAAATACATGATAAACGAATACAATTTCTATATTTCCAAGTTGTCAAGCATGCTTGGTTTGGTTATACATTGTGCAATGTGATGCTCAGTTAACGTTTGGTTCATTTGTGTTGTGGTGTTTAGTTAACTGTTTGGTTCAATTCTGCAATGCGATGTTCAATAGTTCTGGGTGCATTTTGTTAGTGTATACCATGTGTGGAATAAATTGAATTTGGCTGTAGTAAATACATGAGAAACAAATACAATTGCTACAATTGGCTGTAGTTAATTTTTTGGTTAACTGTCTGATCTTCTATTAGGAGTATGTTATATTGTGCAATGTGGTGCTCAGATAATGTTTGGTTCATTTGTTGTGGTGTTTAGTTAACTGCTTGGTTCAGTTCTGCAATGCAATGCCCAATTGTCATGGGTAGAATTTTGTATTGTTGTGCATGTGAGGAATAAATCGAATTTGGCTGCACTTAATACATGAGAAACATATATAAGCTCTATATTTCCTAGTTCTTAATCATGCTTGGTTTGGGTAAATGGGTTTTTCGTGTGGCTTGAATTAATCTGATGAATCTGCAATGTGCTTATTTTTTATCCACATATTTTACTGATAGCATGCGAACCCTTACTTAACCTGATGACTAACTATCTTATATGTGTTGCAGGGAAACAATGGGAAGCACCAAGGTTTACAATCGAGGTTAGCACATGCATGGTCTGTTCTCTAATAGCACATTATTTTGCAATTGCAGGAACCATTCTAATATTTTGGTTTTTAACAATTTGTCTTGCACATGTAGGTCCTGGTGTCAGAGGTTTTGACCCATTGTCTGACCCTTTTTGCATATGGGGAAATGAGTTGTCCATGAATATCAATCAAATCAAGAAACTCAGAAAGATTGTTAGGATAAAGAAATTAGCGACGAAACACAACAAGATCTTTGTCTGCACAATGAAGAAGACATCAGTTCACTACAAGATGGTACTAACTATTATATGATACGTCTCCAACGTATCTATAATTTTTTATTGTTCCATGCTATTATATTATCAACCTTGGATGTTTTATATGCATTTATATGCTATTTTATATGATTTTCTGGGACTAACCTATTAACCTAGAGCCTAGTGCCAGTTTCTGTTTTTTCCTTGTTTTAGAGTACCGCAGAAAAGGAAAATCAAACGGAGTCCAATTGACCTGAAACTTCACGGAACTTATTTTTGGAACGGAAGCAATCCAGGAGACTTGGAGTAGATGTCAGGGAAGCTTCGAGGGAGGCACGAGGCAGGAAGGCGCGCCCTACCCCCTGGGTGCCCCCACCCTCATGGGCCCCTCGTGGCTCCCCTGACCGACTTATTTTGCCTATATATATCAATATACCCTAAAAACATCGGGGAGAAGAATAGATCGGGAGTTCCGCCGCCAGAAGCCTCCGTAGCCACCGAAAACCAATCTAGACCCATTCCGGCACCCTGCCGGAGGGGGAATCCCTCTCCGGTGGCCATCTTCATCATCCCGGTGCTCTCCATGACGAGGAGGGAGTAGTTCTCCCTCGGGGCTGAGGGTATGTACCAGTAGCTATGTGTTTGATCTCTCTCTCTCTCTCTCTCTCTCTCTCGTGTTCTTGAGGTGATACGATCTTGATGTATCGCGAGCTTTGCTATTATAGTTGGATGTTATGATGTTTCTCCCTGTAACACCCCGAGACCGTTGTGCCAGGTGTCTTCCAGTTATTCGTTGTTGTTGCCATATCATTTGTTTGCGTGCCATGCATTTCATATCATGTCATCATGTGCATCGCATTTGCACATGTGTTCGTCTCATGGATCCGAGCATTTTCCCCGTTGTCTGTTTTGCAATCCGACACTCCTACGTCCTCCGGCGTCCCGTTTTGCCTATTTTCGTGTGCGGGTGTTAAACGTTCTTGGAATGGACCGAGATTTTCCAAGCGTCCTTGGTACACCACCGGTAGACCGCTTGTAAAGTTTCGTGCCATTTGGCGTCCGTTTGATACTCCAATGGTTAATCGGGGAACCATAAAGGCCTCGTGTGTGTTGCAGCCCAACACCCCTCCAAAGTGGCCCAAAACCCAGCTAAACCCCCTCCATCCTCTCGGTCGTTCGATCACGATCGCGTGGCCGAAAACCGCACTCCATTTGGACTCTCCTAGCTCACTCTATCTACAAATAGGTCTCCCCCTCCGAAATTCTGGGTCCCGAAACCCTAACCTAATCCCTCTCCACGCCGGACACGTCCGGACGGCGCCGGACGCATCCGCCGCCGCGCCCCAGCCAGTCGTGAGCCGCCACATGTCCCACCGTCCGCTCCCCGCACTGTGGCCCGCCAGGCCCGACGCCGGCCCCCGCGGGCCCGCTCCTCCGTGCCACCCACGCCCGCCACCCCACCGCCGCCCGCTCCTCCGCGCGCCGCCCGCTCCTCCGCCACCCGTCGCCGCCAGCCACCACACCGCCCGCCGCCGAGCATGCCGCCGCTCGCCCCGGCGACCTCCTCCACGGCCGCCTCCACTTCATCTCCGGCGAGCCGCGCCCCCTCGCCGGATCCGGTCACCTCGTGCTCCGGCGAGTCCACTCCCTCTCCGGCGAGTCTCCGGCAGCCATCTTCGACTCCGGCCACCGGCGAACCTCCTCCCCGACGAACCTCGGGAACCGTGTCTCAGATCTGGATCCAAAAATATCTAGGGTTGACCTCTTTTCCTTCACTAAGTCTTTTTCTGCATATTCTTTTAGCCATGTCCATCGCACCATACCTCATCATCCATAGCTCCATTTTGCGCGTGTGAGATATCAATTTGTTCATCTGGATGTGTTCTTCATTTCATTCCATTGCACCATGCTTTTTTGAGTCCATCTTGATGCCTAAAATGATGTTGCAAGAGTGCTATATAATGTTAGTTTTTGTTTCTTAACAGATTATGAGCATTTGTCATTTTTGCCATGATTATTGTGTGACTCCTATGAACTTGAGCCCTACATGTGTTTTGGGCTATGCCGTGCTATCTTTACAGGGGTGTACGCCATGTATTTTTGTGATCAATGTGGTGACTAGCACAAGCATGCAAAGTAGCTCTCATGATATTGCTGATTTCAGGATCTCAGGATTTTGGCTAAGTCTTTGTCTGCTGTTATTTTTATGCCATGTATTCATGTTGCTACAGTGAGTTTCATGCCTCTTTTGAGTATGTTCAGTAAGGATGATTTGGGCATATGGTTGTGCTCTATCCATCCATGCCCCTGTTTGCATTTATGGAGTGCCCTAGCATGACTCAATCTTGCTCTACTTTTGCTATAAAATGTTCCTGGCAGATTGTTTACATGTTAATCAATTTTGCCAAGGTTGTTGTAGTTGATCCAAGCACGCTATGAGCTTGTTATTGCCATGGATAGCTTCATGATAATGTCTTCTTGCTGGTAGTATGCTTATCTTGTCATGCAATGCCTTGTGTTGAGTGCATTGAGCTCGCAAACATGTCTTCATAATTCTGTTTATGCCATGTCCAGTTTTCTGCTAAGTCTAAATCTGTTAACGAAACTTGCTATGTTTACATGGGTGCCATCATATTTTCTGTGCCCTTTTGGCTTATGGTTAGTACGAGACTTTTGTTATATGCTTTGAGTAGATTCATGCCATGCCTTGTATTGCTATGATCTGATCTTGTAGCATGTTGTTACCTTGCTCTAAACTTTGCTTCTTGATGTTATTTCCTGGCATGTTGTAGTTTTCACTAAGTCTGTGATGCTGATATCTTTTGCACTTTTGCCATGCTTGTTTGAACCTGCTCTTGTGTGATTTAGCCGTAGCTCAGTGTTCATCTTTTTTCAAGCATCTTGAGTAGATTACTGCCATGTGCTTTGTTGCTATGATGGAGTGCAGTAGCTTAGTTTCTTGTTGCATTCTAGTTGGCATCGTGTTGTTAATCGCAGAATTGTGCCAATCTTGTTTTGCTTGCCATTTGCATACCGTGCCTCTGATTCCGGCAATCTTTATATCGATTTCGACTGGAATCATCTCATATTTCCAGCGGCACTCTTGGTTTTCCAAGTTGAGGCCTGGTTCAATCTTTTCCTTCTGGAGCATGCATATGCATTGCATATCACATCTCGCATATCATGCCATGTTCTGCATCATGTTGCTTGCGCATTGCACCGTGATTGATTGTTGGCTCTTTTGCTTGTGTTCTTGCCTTGGGCAGAGCCGGGAGGCGAGTGCGTGATCGAGGAGCCCGTTGAGTACCCTTACAAGGATCAAGCTTTTGTCAACTCTGAGAACTTTGCAGGCAAGATGACCATACCTCGAAACCACTTCTATCTTTGCTTGCTAGTTGCTCTCTCTATTGCTATGCCACGATACCTACCACTTGCCTTATCATGCCTCCCATATTGCCATGTCAAGCCTCTAACCCACCTTTCCTAGCAAACCGTTGTTTGGCTATGTTACCACTTTGCTCAGCCCCTCTTATAGCGTTGCTAGTTGCAGGTGAAGATGAAGATGAAGTTTGTTCCATGCTGGAACATGGTTATTGTTGGGATATCACAATATCTCTTATTTAATTAATTCACCTATATACTTGGTAAAGGGTGGAAGGCTCGGCCTTATGCCTGGTGTTTTGTTCCAATCTTGCCGCCCTAGTTTCCGTCATACCGGTGTTATGTTCCTTGATTTTGCATTCCTTACGCAGTTGGGTGATAATGGGAACCCCTTGAAAGTTCACCTTGAATAAAACTCCTCCAGCAAGGCCCAACCTTGGTTTTACCATTCGCCTCACCACCACCTACTCTTCCCTTGGGAGTCGCGCTCCAGAGGGTCATCTTTATTTTAACCCCCCCCCCAGGCCAGTGCTTCTCTAAGTGTTGGTCCAACCTGAGCAATGTCTGGCGCCCCCTGGGCAACCAGGGTCTATGCCAACCCCACGTTTGGCTCATCCAGTGTGCCCTGAGAACGAGATATGTGCAGCTCCTATCGGGATTTGTCGGCACAACGGGCGGCTTTGCTGGTCTTGTTTTACCATTGTCAAAATGTCTTGTAACCGGGATTCCGAGACTGATCGAGTCTTCCCACTAGAAGGAATATCCTTCGTTGACCGTGAGAGCTTGTGATGGGCTAAGTTGGGACACCCCTGCAGGGTTTTGAACTTTTGAAAGCCGTGCCCGCGGTTATGGGTAGATGGGAATTTGTTAATGTCTGGTTGTAGAGAACTTGACACTTGACTTAATTAAAATACATCAACCGCGTGTGTAGCCGTGATGGTCTCTTTTCGGCGGAGTCCAGGAAGTGAACACGGTTCTTATGTTATGCTTGAACGTAAGTAGTTTCGGGATCACTTCTTGATCACTTCTAGTTCACGACCATGCTTTTCTTATCTTCTTGCTCTTATTTGCGTATGTTAGCCACCATATATGCTAGTGCTTTCTGCAGCTCCACCTCACTACCCTTTTCCTACCCTTAAGCTTAAATAGTCTTGATCGCGCGGGTGTGAGATTGTTGAGTCCCCGTGACTCACAGATACTTCCAAAACAGATGCAGGTGCCGATGATGCCAGTGCAGGGGACGCAACCGAGCTCATGTGGGGGCTCGATGAAGATCGTGTTCGTAGTCTTGTTTCGTTTCCAGTTGATCAGTAGTGGAGCCCAGTTGGGGTCGATCAGGGATCTAGCATTTGCGGTTGTCTTTCTTTATTTGGTTCCGTAGTCAGACCTTGATTGTATTCTGGATGACGTAATGCCATATTTATGTATTGTTTGAAGTGGCAATTGTAAGCCAACTCGTATCCCTTTCTTATTCAGTACATGGGATGTATAAAGATTACCCCTCTTGCGACATGCCTACTATGCGGTTATGCCTCTAAGTCGTGCTCCGACACGTGGGAGATATAGCCGCATCGTAGGTGTTACACTCCCCCTCTACTCTCTTGTGATGAATTGAGTTTTCCCTTTGATGTTGTCTTATCGGATTGAGTCTTTAAGGATTTGAGAACACTTGATGTCTGTCTTGCACATGCTTATCTGTGGTGACAATGGGATATCATGTGATCCACTTGATGTATGTTTTGGTGATCAACTTGCGAGTTTCGTGACCACGTGAACTTATGCATAGGGGTTGGCACACGTTTTCGTCTTGACTCTCCGGTAGAAACTTTGGGGCACTCTTTGAAGTTCTTTGTGTTGGTTGAATAGATGAATCTGAGATTGTGTGATGCATATCGTATAATCATACCCACGAATACTTGAGGTGACATTGGAGTATCTAGGTGACATTAGGGTTTTGGTTGATTTGTGTCTTAAGGTGTTATTCTAGTACGAACTCTATGATGGATTGAACGGAAAGAATAGCTTCATGTTATTTTACTACGGACTCTTGAATAGATCGATCAGAAAGGATAACTTTGAGGTGGTTTCGTACCCTACCATAATCTCTTCGTTTGTTCTCCGCTATTAGTGACTTTGGAGTGACTGTTTGTTTCATGTTGAGGGATAGTTATATGATCCAATTATGTTATTATTGTTGAGAGAACTTGCACTAGTGAAAGTATGAACCCTAGGCCTTGTTTCCTAGCATTGCAATACCGTTTGTGCTTACTTTTATCATTAGTTACCTTGCTGTTTTATATTTTCAGATTACAAATACCATTATCTACTATCCATATTGCACTTGTATCACCATCTCTTCGCCGAAATAGTGCACCTATACAATTTACCATTGTATTGGGTGTGTTGGTGACACAAGAGAATCTTTGTTATTTGGTTGCAGGGTTGCTTGAGAGAGACCATCTTTATCCTACGCCTCTCACGAATTGATAAACCTTAGGCCATCCACGTGAGGGAAATTTTCTACTGTCCTACAAACCTCTGCACTCGGAGGCCCAACAACGTCTACAAGAAGAAGGTTGTGTAGTAGACATCAAGCTCTTTTCTGGCGCCGTTGCCGGGGAGGTTAGCACTTGAAGGTATATCTTTAGATCTTGCTATCAAATCTTTTTGTTTCTTGTTTTATCACTAGTTTACTCTATAAAAGAAAATTACAAAAAAATATGGAATTAAGGGTACCTCATATGCTTCATCTTTGTAATATCTATCATGAAAATAAGGATTCCGATAATTGTGCTCAAGTGCTAGAAGAAGAATGCATTAGAATGTTTTGCACTAAATATTTGAATGATGAGCATGATTGCAATGTTGTTAGTATGAATTCCTTGAATACCCATGATGCTAATGATATGCAAAGCCACAAGCTTGGGGAAGCTATGTTTGATGAAGATGATATTTTTTGTCTCCCAAGTTTTGATTAACAAATTTATTTTGATGATAGCATGCCTCCTATTTGTGATGATTATATTGATGAAAGTGGATTTGGAGAGGTCATGACTTTATTTAGTAATGATTCCACTATTTCGTAAGAGGTTCCAATTGATTATGAGAACAAACTTGCTATCTATGATGATTATTGTGATGACATGTATGCTATAAAGAATAATTATAACCATGAAACTTGTCATCATGATTTTAGTTTTCAATTGGATTATGCCTCACATGATAATTATTTTGTTGAGTTTGCTCCCACTACTATTCCGAATGAGAAGAATTTTGCTTATGTGGAGAGTAGTAAATTTTCTATGCTTATAGATCATGAAAAGAATGCTTTATGTGATGGTTATATTGTTGAATTCATTCATGATGCTACTGGAAATTATTATGAGGGAGGAACATATTCTTGTAGGAATTGCAATAATATCAAGTTTCCTCTCTATGTGCTTAAAGTTCTGAAGTTATGCTTGTTTTGCCTTCCTATGCTAGTTGATTGTTGTTCCCATAAGTTGTTTGCTCACAAAATCCCTATGCATAGGAAGGGGGTTAGACTTAAATGTGGTAGTCATATTCTTCACGATGCTCTCTTTATGTTTCAATTCATATCTTTTATGTGACCATCATTGAAATCATCATGCTTAGTTAGGGGCGTTAAACGATAGCGCTTGTTGGGAGGCAACCCAACTTGCTCCTGTTTAGTAATAAATAATTCATCTAGCTTCTGTTTAGATGTGGTTTTATGTTTTAATTAGTGTTTGTGCCAAGTAAAGCCTTTAGGATCTTCTTGGATGTTTGTTGTTAGATCTTGCTGAAAAAAACAGAAAGTATGTGCTCACGAAAATAATTTTAATTTTTAACCAGAGAGCGATAAAATACTGATTCCAATTGAAGTAGATCAACATACAAATTATTTAGATCGTACTAATTTGGTAGGATTTTTGGAGTTACATAAGTATTCGAAACCTACATATTACTACAGACTGTTCTGTTTTCGACAGATTCTGTTTTTTATGTGTTGTTTGCTTATTTTGATGAATCTATGAGTAGTATCGGAGGGTATGAACCATAGAGAAGTTGGAATACATTAGATATTACACCAATATGATTTTATAATGAGTTCACAACAGTACCTAAGTGGTGATTTATTTTCTTATACTAACGGAGCTTACGAGTTTTCTGTTAAGTTTTGTGTTGTGAAGTTTTCAGGTTTTGGGTAAAGATTCGATGGACTATGGAACAATGAGTGGTAAGAGCCTAAGCTTGGCGATTCCCAAGGCACCCCAAGTTAATATTCAAGGAAAACCTAGAGCCTAAGCTTGGGGATGCCCCGGATGGCATCCCCTCTTTTGTCTTCGTTCATCAGTAACTTTACTTGGAGCTATATTTTTATTCACCATATGATATGTGTTTTGTTTGGAGCGTCATTTTATTTTATTTTGTTTTTCTTGCTGTTTGAATAAAATACCAAGATCTGAAATTCTTAAATGTTAGAGAGTCTTCATATAGTTGCCTAATTATTCGACTACTCATTGATCTTCACTTATATCTTTCAGAGTAGTTGGTTGTTGCTCTAGTGCTTCACTTACATATTTTTAGAGCACAGTGGTGGTTTTTATTTTATAGAAATAGGTGAACTCTCATGCGTCACTTATACTATTTTGAGAGTCCTAAACAGCATGGTAATTTTCTTTGGTTATTAATTTAGTCCCAATATGATGGGCATCCAAGAGGGATATAATAAAAACTTTCATATAAAGTGCATTGAATACTATGAGAAGTTTGATACTTGATGATTGTTTTGAGATATGAGGATGGTAATATTAGAGTCATGCTAGTGAGTAGTTGTGAATTTGAGAAATACTTCTGTTGAAGTTTGTGATTCCCGTAGCATGCACGTATGGTGAACCGTTATGTGATGAACTAGGAGCATGATTTATTTATTGATTGTCTTCCTTATGAGTGGCGGTCGGGGACGAGCGATGGTCTTTTCCTACCAATCTATCCCCCTAGGAGCATGCACGTAGTACTTTGTTTCGATAACTAATAGATTTTTGCAATAAGTATGTGAGTTTTCTATGACTAATGTTGAGTCCATGGATTATACGCACTCTCACCCTTCCACCATTGCTAGCCTCTCTAGTACCGCGCAACTTCCGCCGGTACCATAAATCCACCATATACCTTCCTCCAAATAGTCACCATACCTACCTATTATGGCATTTCCATAGCCATTCCGAGGTATATTGCCATGCAACTTTCCACCGTTCCATTATTATGACACGCTTCATCATTGTCATATTGCTATGCATGATCATGTAATTGACATCGTATTTGTGGCAAAGCCATCGTTCGTAATTCTTTCATACATGTCACTCATGAGTCATTGCACATCCCGGTACACCGCCAAAGGCATTCATATAGAGTCATATTTTGTTCTAAGTATCGAGTTGTAATTCTTGAGTTGTAAGTAAATAAAAGTGTGATGATCATCATTATTAGAGCATTGTCCCAGTGAGGAAAGGAAGATAGAAACTATGATTCCCCCACAAGTCGGGATGAGACTCCGGAAAAAAATAAAAAAAATAAAAGGCCAAAAAAACAGAAGGCCCAAAAAATGAGAGAAAAAGAGAGAAGGGGAAATGCTACTATCCTTTTTACCACACCTGTGCTTCAAAGTAGCACCATGATCTTCATGATAGAGAGTCTCCTATGCTGTCACTTTCATATACTAGTGGGAATTTTACATTGTAGAACTTGGCTTGTATATTCCAATGATGGGCTTCCTCAAAATTGCCCTAGGTCTTCATGAGAAAGCAAGTTGGATGCACACCCACTTAGTTTCTTTTGTTGAGCTTTCATACACTTATAGCTCTAGTGCATCCGTTGCATGGCAATCCCTACTCAATCACATTGATATCTATTGATGGGCATCTCCATAGACCGTTGATACGCCTAGTTGATGTGAGACTATCTTCTCCTTTTTGTCTTCTTCACAACCACCATTCTATTCCACCTATAGTGCTATATCCATGGCTCATGCTCATGTATTGCGTCAAGATTGAAAAAGTTTGAGAACACCAAAAGTATGAAACAATTGATTGGCTTGTCATTGGGGTTTTGCATGATTTAAACACTTTTTGTGGTGAAGATGGAGCATAGCCAGATTATATGATTTTGTGGGGATAGCTTGCTTTGGCCATGTTATTTTGACGAGACATGATTTCTTTATTAGTATGCTTGAAGTATTATTGTTTTTATGTCAATATTAAACTTTTATATTGAATCTTATGGATCTGAATATTCTTGCCATAATAAAGAGAACTACATGGATAAATATGTTAGGTAGCATTCCACATCTAAAATTCTGTTTTTATCATTTACCTACTTGAGGACGAGCAGGAATTAAGCTTGGGGATGCTTGATACATCTCCAACGTATCTATAATTTTTTATTGTTCCATGCTATTATATTATCAACCTTGGATGTTTTATATGCATTTATATGCTATTTTATATGATTTTTGGGACTAACCTATTAACCTAGAGCCTAGTGCCAATTTCTGTTTTTTCCTTGTTTTAGAGTATCGCAGAAAAGGAAAATCAAACATAGTCCAATTGACCTGAAACTTCACGGAACTTGTTTTTGGAATGGAAGCAATCCAGGATACTTGGAGTAGACGTCAGAGAAGCTTCAAGGGAGGCACGAGGCAGGGAGGCGCGCCCCCACCCTCGTGGGCCCCTCGTGGCTCCCTTGACCGACTTCTTTCGCCTATATATATCAATATACCCTAAAAACATTGGGGATCAGAATAGATCGGGAGTTCTGCCGCTAGAAGCTTCCGTAGCCACCGAAAACCAATCTAGACCCGTTCTGGCACCCTGCCGGAGGGGGAATCCCTCTCCAGTGGCCATCTTCATCATCCCGGTGCTCTCCATGACGAGGAGGGAGTAGTTCTCCCTCGGGGCTGAGGGTATGTACCAGTAGCTATGTGTTTGATCTCTCTCTCTCTCTCTCGTGTTCTTGAGGTGACACGATCTTGATGTATCGCGAGCTTTGCTATTATAGTTGGATGTTATGATGTTTCTCCCCCTCTACTCTCTTGTGATGAATTGAGTTTTCCCTTTGAAGTTGTCTTATAGGATTGAGTCTTTAAGGATTTGAGAACACTTGATGTCTGTCTTGCACGTGCTTATCTGTGGTGACAATGGGATATCATGTGATCCACTTGATGTATGTTTTGGTGATCAACTTGCGAGTTCTGTGACCACGTGAACTTATGCATAGGGGTTGGCACACATTTTCGTCTTGACTCCCCGTTAGAAACTTTGGGGCACTCTTTGAAGTTCTTTGTGTTGGTTGAATAGATGAATCTAAGATTGTGTGATGCATATCGTATAATCATACCCACGGATACTTGAGGTGACATTGGAGTATCTAGGTGACATTAGGGTTTTGGTTGATTTGTGTCTTAAGGTGTTATTCTAGTACGAACTCTATGATAGATTGAACGGAAAGAATAGCTTCATGTTATTTTACTATGGACTCTTGAATAGATTGATCAGAAAGGATAACTTTGAGGTGGTTTCGTACCCTACCATAATCTCTTCGTTTGTTCTCCGCTATTAGTTCCTTTGGAGTGACTCTTTGTTGCATGTTGAGGGATAGTTATATGATCCAATTATGTTATTATTGTTGAGAGAACTTGCACTAGTGAAAGTATGAACCCTAGGCCTTGTCTCCTAGCATTGCAATATCGTTTGTGCTTACTTTTATCATTAATTACTTTGTTGTTTTTATATTTTCAGAATACAAATACCATTATCTACTATCCATATTGCACTTGTATCACCATCTCTTCGCCGAACTAGTGCACCTATAGAATTTACCATTGTATTGGGTGTGTTGGGGACACAAGAGACTCTTTTTTATTTGGTTGTAGGGTTGCTTGAGAGAGACCATCTTCATCCTACGCCTCGCACGGATTGATAAACCTTAGGTCATCCACTTGAGGGAAATTTGCTACTGTCCTACAAACCTCTATACTTGGAGGCCCAACAACGTCTACAAGAAGAAGGTTGTGTAGTAGACATCATTATACCTTGCCTTTTTTATTCCTTTGCCCCATTTCCAATATAGAGAAGATATTTATGCACATCCTTGTTTTCTGGCCTTTCCAAAGCAGTCCATTGATGATTACCTCTCAAACCACCTCTATGGTCAGGAGGCGAGGAAGGTATTCATACAAAAAGGAGAAAGGACGGACGGTCAATCATCCACAAGAACTGGCCTAAAGTTGCAAAGACCTTCAACATGAATGAAGGCTCAATATTCGCCTTCCGCTTCCGCAGTTTTCCAGATGAGATGCATCTGTCTATATACCCTCTATGATGCTAATTTCGAAAGGTTCTACATGTTGCATGTGGAACTTGCTGCTGGTGCAGTTGTGTAATGGGGTAGCTGAGTGCTGAAGCTATATCATGTTGTACTCTAATGTATTTCAATTATGAAATTCTGCTTCCTTAATATGGAAATGAAATTTATTGTGTGCTTAATATGAAATGTCAATTAGATTAAATGGATTATGAATAATCAGATAATTAGCCTGCTAATTGGGTTTTTCTATTCCAAACGGTTGTTGAAAAAATACCGTGGCCGATGACCTCAGGCAATGCATACAATTTCTAGGAATAAACCGTGTTGGATCAATGACAATCACACATGACTTTCTCTTGAAAACTTTTTGCGTTAGGCCACCTTGCGCAAACGTTTACCACATGAAAACTATGTGTGATGGACAGCCTTTGCCACACAGTTTCTTCTACGGACCGTGCGTGATACATTCAATAACGCAAATGATTTAACGAGAAAAATTGTGTGTGATGTACATGTGAACGGAAACGTTTTCCTTGGAGCAACTGTGTGGGATGTACATACGAACAGAAACGTTTAGCGGGGACTAACTGTGTGGGATGTACTTGCGACCGAAAACTATTTTGCCGTATAATTGTATTTTTTAGCTCTACTATACGTATTTCCGTATTTGAGCGCTTGCCGGTCACACACGAACTCATTTTGCCAAACGTGTGTGCCAGGAGGGCATATCCCCGATGGTTTCTGGGTCGTGTGGGAAGGACCCCCCTATCGCCACACTCACTTGGTGACGGTTCCAAATGCCATCGTGGAAAGGGGTTAAAACTGTTTGTTTAGGACCGACGCGCACCACTGATGGCTCGGCCAAAATGATAGAGTTCGGGATCAACACCGGACCAGGATGGAATCCGAGGCTCGACGCGATGTAGCCCGAATAAGGGGTGCCACTCACCCAATGTGCTTCACCGATGAGGTGATGCAGCACCAGTTCCTAAAAGGGTTTAAACCCGTAAACATCGAGTCATATGATGGAACTACAGACCCGGCCGTGTGTATTGAGGATTTCCTTCTCCACATTCATATGGCATGAGGACAAGTGAGGTCTAAGCTTGGGGGAGTTGATACGTCCATTTTGCATCATGCTTTTATATCGATATTTTTTGCATTATGGGTTGTTATTACACATTATGTCACAATATTTATGCCTATTCTCTCTTATTTTACAAGGTTTACATAAAGAGGGAGAATGCCGGCAACTGGGATTCTGGGTTGGAAAAGGAGCAAATATTAGAGACCTATCCTGCACATCTCCAAAAGTACTCAAACTTCACGGAAGATGTTTTCAGAATATATAAAAAATACTCAGCGGAAGAAGTTCACCAGGGGGGCCACACCCTGCCCACGAGGGTGGGGGGCGCGCCCTACCCCCTGGGCGCGCCCCCTACCTCGTGGGCCCCCTGGTGGCCCTTCGGTGGCCATGTTCTGCTATATGATGTCTTTCGATGAGAAAAAATCATAAGCCATCTGCTCGGACGAAACTCCGCCGGCACGAGGTGGGACCTTGGAGGAACCAATCTAGGGCTCCGGCAGAGCTGTTTTGCCGGGGAAACTTCCCTCTGGGAGGGGCAAATCATCGCCATCATCATCACCAACACTCCTCTCAACAGGAGAGGGCAATCTCCATCAACATCTTCATCAGCACCATCTCCTCTCAAAACCCTAGTTCATCTCTTGTATCCAATTCTTGTCTTCAAGTCTGGGATTGGTGCTAGTAGGTTGCTAGTAGTGTTAATTACTCCTTGTAGTTGATGCTAGTTGGTTTATTTGGTGGAAGATCATATGTTCAGATCCTATATGCATATTAATACCCCTCTGATTATGAACATGAATATGCTTTGTGAGTAGTTATGTTTATTCCTGAGGACATGGGAGAAGTCTTGATATTAGTAGTCATGTGAATTTGGTATTCGTTCGATATTTTGATGAGATGTATGTTGTCTCTCCTCTAGTGGTGTTATGTGAACATCGACTACATAACACTTCACCATGATTTGGGCCTAGAGGAAGGCATTGGGAAGTAATAAGTAGATGATGGGTTGCTAGAGTGACAGACGCTTAAACCCTAGTTTATGCGTTGCTTCGTAAGGGCCTGATTTGGATCCATATGTTTCATGCTATGGTTAGGTCTACCTTAATACTTTTGTTGTAGTTGCGGATGCTTGCAATAGAGGTTAATCATAAGTGGGATGCTTGTCCTAGTAAGGACAGTACCCAAGCACCGGTCCACCCACATACCAAATTATCAAAGTACCGAACGTGAATCATACGAACGTGATGAAAACTAGCTTGACGATATTCCCATGTGTCCTCGGGAGCGCTTTTCCCTATATAGGAGTTTGTCCAGGCTTGTCCTTTGCTAAAAAAAGGATTGGGCCACCTTTCTGCACTTTATTTACTTTTGTTACTTGTTGCTCGTTACAACTTATCCTATCACAAAACTATCTGTTACCACTTATTTCAGTACTTGCAGAGAATACCTTGGTGGAAACCGTTTATTATTTCCTTCTGCTCCTCGTTGGGTTCGACACTCTTACTTATCGAAAGGACTATGGTAGATCCCCTATACTTGTGGGTCATCAAGACTCTTTTCTGGCGCCGTCGCCGGGGAATGAAGCGCCTTTGGTAGGTTGAATTCGGTAAGGAAAAATTTATATATTGTGCTGAAATTTACTGTCACTTGTTACTATTGAAAGTAATCCTCTGAGGGGCTTGTTCTGTTGGGGAACGTTGCAGAAAACAAAAAATTTCCTATGGTTTCACCAAGATCCATCTAGGAGTTCATCTAGCAACGAGTGATCGGATTGCGTACCTTTGTATATCACGCGCGGAAGCATTCAAAGAACGGGGATGAGGAAGGCGTACTCGACGTGATCCAAATAACCGGAGATCCTAGCGCCGAACGGATGGCACCTCCGTGTTCAACACACGTACGGTCAGCGTAACGTCTCCTTCTTCTTGATCCAGCAAGGGGGAAGGAGAGGTTGAGGAAGATGGCTCCAGCAGCAGCACGACGGCGTGGTGGTGGTGGAGCTGCAGTAGTCCGGCAGGGCTTCGCCAAGCACTATGGAGGAGGAGGATGTGTTGGAGAGGGAGAGGGAGGCACCAAAGGCGTGCTATGAGAGTCCCTCCTTCCCCCACTATATATAGGGAGCCTAGGGGGGGGGCGGCCCTCGGAGATCCAATCTCCTAGGGGGGCGGCGGCCAAGGGAGGAATCCCTCCTCCCCAAGGCACCTAGGAGGTGCCTTCCCCCTTTGGGACTCTTCCCTTCTTGAACCCTAGGCGCATGGGCCTCTTGGGGCTGGTGCCCTTGGCCCATATAGGCCAAGGCGCACCCCCTACAGCCCATGTGGCCCCCCGGGGCAGGTGGCCCCACCCGGTGGACCCCCGGGACCTTTCCGGTGGTCCCGGTACAATACCGGTGACCCCGAAACTTGTCCCGATGCCCGAAATAGCACTTCCTATATATAATTCTTTACCTCCGGACCATTCCGGAACTCCTCGTGACGTCCGGGATCTCATCCGGGACTCCAAACAACATTCGGATTACTGCATATACATATCCCTACAACCCTAGCGTCACCGAACCTTAAGTGTGTAGACCCTACGGGTTCGGGAGACATGTAGACATGACCGAGATGCTCTCCGGTCAATAACCAACAGCGGGATCTGGATACCCATGTTGGCTCCCACATGCTCCTCGATGATCTCATCGGATGAACCACGATGTCGAGGATTCAAGCAACCCCGCATACAATTCCCTTCGTCAATCGGTATGTTACTTGCCCGAGATCCGATCGTCGGTATCCCAATACCTCTTTCAATCTCGTTACCGGCAAGTCACTTTACTCGTACCGTAATGCATGATCCCGTGACCAGACACTTGGTCACTTTGAGATCATTTTGATGATGCATTACCGAGTGGGCCCAGTGATACCTCTCCGTCATACGGAGTGACAAATCCCAGTCTTGATCCGTGTCAACCCAACAGACACTTTCGGAGATACCCGTAGTATACCTTTATAGTCACCCAGTTACGTTGTGACGTTTGGCAAACCCAAAGCACTCCTACGGTATCCGGGAGTTACACGATCTCATGGTCTAAGGAAAAGATACTTGACATTGGAAAACTCTAGCAAACGAACTATACGATCTTATGCTATGTTTAGGATTGGGTCTTGTCCATCACATCATTCTCCTAATGATGTGATCTCGTTATCAATGACATCCAATGTCCATAGTCAGGAAACCATGACTATCTGTTGATCAACGAGCTAGTCAACTAGAGGCTTACTAGGGACATGTTGGTGTCTTTTATTCACACATGTATTACGATTTCCGGATAACACAATTATAGCATGAATAAAGACAATTATCATGAACAAGGAAATATAATAATAATGCTTTTATTATTGCCTCTAGGGCATATTTCCAACAGTCTCCCACTTGCACTAGAGTCAATAATCTAGTTACATTGTGATGAATCGAACACCCATGGAATTCTGGTGTTGATCATGTTTTGCTCTAGGGAGAGGTTTAGTCAACGGATCTGCTACATTCAGGTCCGTATGTACTTTACAAATATCTATGTCTCCATCTTGAACATTTTCACGAATGGAGTTGAAGCGACGCTTGATGTGCCTTGTCTTCTTGTGAAACCTGGGCTCCTTGGCAAGAGCAATAGCTCCAGTGTTGTCACAGAAGAGCTTGATCGGCCCCGACGCATTGGGTATGACTCCTAGGTCGGTGATGAACTCCTTCACCCAAATTGCTTCATGTGCTGCCTCCGAGGCTGCCATGTACTCCGCTTCACATGTAGATCCCGCCACGACGCTCTGCTTGCAACTGCACCAGCTTACTGCCCCACCATTCAAAATATACACGTATCCGGTTTGTGACTTAGAGTCATCCAGATCTGTGTCGAAGCTAGCATCGACGTAACCCTTTACGACGAGCTCTTCGTCACCTCCATAAACGAGAAACATTTCCTTAGTCCTTTTCAGGTACTTCAGGATATTCTTGACCGCTGTCCAGTGTTCCTTGCCGGGATTACTTTGGTACCTTCCTACCAAACTTACGGCAAGGTTTACATCAGGTCTGGTACACAGCATGGCATACATAATAGAACCTATGGCTGAGGCATAGGGGATGACGCTCATCTCTTCTATATCTTCTGCCGTGGTCGGACATTGAGCTGAGCTCAATTTCACACCTTGTAACACAGGCAAGAACCCCTTCTTAGACTGATCCATATTGTATTTCTTCAATATCTTATCAAGGTATGTGCTTTGTGAAAGACCTATGAGGCGTCTTGATCTATCTCTATAGATCTTGATGCCTAATATATATGCAGCTTCTCCAAGGTCCTTCATTGAAAAACTCTTATTCAAGTAGGCCTTAATGCTGTCCAATAGTTCTATATCATTTCCCATCAAAAGTATGTCATCTACATATAATATGAGAAATGCTACAGAGCTCCCACTCACTTTCTTGTAAACGCAGGCTTCTCCATAAGTCTGTGTAAACCCAAACGCTTTGATCATCTCATCAAAGCGAATGTTCCAACTCCGAGATGCTTGCACCAGCCCATAAATCGAGCGTTGGAGCTTGCACACCTTGTCAGCATTCTTAGGATCGACAAAACCTTCCGGCTGCATCATATACAATTCTTCCTTAAGGAAACCATTAAGGAATGCCGTTTTGACGTCCATTTGCCATATTTCATAATCATAGAATGCGGCTATCGCTAACATGATTCGGACGGACTTCAGCTTCGCTACCGGTGAGAAAGTCTCATCGTAGTCAACCCCTTGAACTTGTCGATAACCCTTAGCGACAAGCCGAGCTTTATAGATGGTCACATTACCATCCGCGTCTGTCTTCTTCTTAAAGATCCATTTATTTTCTATGGCTCGCCGCTCAACGGGCAAGTCAGTCAAAGTCCATACTTCGTTTTCATACATGGATCCTATCTCGGATTTCATGGCTTCTAGCCATTTGTCGGAATCCGGGCCCGCCATCGCTTCTTCATAGTTCGAAGGTTCACCGTTGTCTAACAACATGATTTCCAAGACAGGGTTGCCGTACCACTCTGGTGCGGAACGTGTCCTTGTGGACCTACGAATTTCAGTAGGAGCTTGATCAGAAGTATCTTGATCATTATCATTAACTTCCTCTCTAGTCGGTGCAGGCACCTCAGGAACATTTTCTTGAGTTGCGCCATTTTCCGGTTCAAGAGGTAATACTTCATCAAGTTCTACTTTCCTCCCACTTACTTCTTTCAAGAGAAACTCCTTCTCTAGAAAGGATCCATTCTTGGCAACAAAGATCTTGCCTTCGGATCTGAGGTAGAAGGTATACCCAATAGTTTCTTTAGGGTATCCTATGAAGACGCATTTTTCCGACTTGGGTTCGAGCTTTTCAGGTTGAAGTTTCTTGACATAAGCATCGCATCCCCAAACTTTCAGAAACGACAGCTTAGGTTTCTTCCCAAACCATAATTCATACGGTGTCGTCTCAACGGATTTCGACGGAGCCCTATTTAAAGTGAATGCGGCAGTCTCTAAAGCATAGCCCCAAAAAGATAGCGGTAAATCGGTAAGAGACATCATAGATCGCACCATATCTAATAGAGTGCGATTACGACGTTCGGACACACCATTACGCTGAGGTGTTCCAGGCGGCGTGAGCTGTGAAACTATTCCACATTTTCTTAAGTGTGTGCCAAACTCATGACTCAAGTATTCTCCTCCACGATCTGATCGCAGGAACTTGATTTTCCTGTCACGTTGATTCTCAACCTCACTCTGAAATTCCTTGAACTTTTCAAAGGTCTCAGACTTGTGTTTCATTAAGTAGACATACCCATATCTACTCAAGTCATCAGTGAGGGTGAGAACATAACGATAGCCACCGCGAGCCTCAACACTCATTGGACCACACACATCAGTATGTATGATTTCCAATAAGTTGGTTGCTCGCTCCATTGTTCCTGAGAACGGAGTCTTGGTCATTTTACCCATGAGGCATGGTTCGCACGTGTCAAATGATTCGTAATCAAGAGACTCTAAAAGTCCATCAGCATGGAGCTTCTTCATGCGTTTGACACCTATGTGACCAAGGCGGCAGTGCCACAAGTATGTGGAGCTATCATTATCAATCTTACATCTTTTGGTACTCACACTATGAACATGTGTAGCATTACGCTCGAGATTCATTAAGAATAAACCATTCACCATCGGAGCATGACCATAAAACATATCTCTCATATAAATAGAACAACCATTATTCTCGGATTTAAATGAGTAGCCATCTCGAATTAAACGAGATCCTGATACAATGTTCATGCTCAAAGCTGGCACTAAATAACAATTATTAAGGTTTAAAACTAATCCCGAAGGCAAATGTAGAGGTAGCGTGCCGACGGCGATCACATTGACCTTGGAACCATTCCCGACGCGCATCGTCACCTCGTCCTTTGCCAGTCTCCGCTTATTCCGCAGCTCCTGCTTTGAGTTACAAATGTGAGCAACCGCACCGGTATCAAATACCCAGGAGCTACTACGAATACTGGTAAGGTACACATCAATTACATGTATATCACATATACCTTTCGTTTTGCCGGCCTTCTTGTCCGCTAAGTATTTGGGGCAGTTCCGCTTCCAGTGACCACTTCCCTTGCAATAAAAGCACTCAGTCTCGGGCTTGGGTCCATTCTTTGGCTTCTTCCCGGCAGCTTGCTTGCCGGGCGCGGCAACTCCCTTGCCGTCCTTCTTGAAGGCTTTCTTACCCTTGCCCTTCTTGAACTTAGTGGTTTTATTCACCATCAACACTTGATGTTCCTTTTTGACTTCTACCTCTGCTGATTTCAGCATTGCAAATACCTCAGGAATGGTCTTTTCCATCCCCTGCATATTGAAGTTCATCACAAAGCTCTTGTAGCTTGGTGGAAGCGACTGGAGGATTCTGTCAATGACCGCGTCATCCGGGAGATTAACTCCCAGCTGAGTCAAGCGGTTATGTAACCCAGACATTGTGAGTATGTGCTCACTGACAGAACTATTTTCCTCCATCTTACAGCTGAAGAACTTGTCAGAGACTTCATATCTCTCGACCCGGGCATGAGCTTGAAAAACCATTTTCAGCTCTTCGAACATCTCGTATGCTCCGTGTCTCTCAAAATGTTTTTGGAGCCCCGGTTCTAAGCTGTAAAGCATGCCGCACTGAACGAGGGAGTAATCATCAGCACGTGTCTGCCAAGCGTTCATAACGTCTTGGTTCTGTGGGACGGGAGGGTCACCTAGCGGTGCTTGTAGGACATAATCTTTCTTGGCAGCTATGAGGATGATCCTCAGGTTCCGGACCCAGTCCGTGTAGTTGCTGCCATCGTCTTTCAGCTTGGTTTTCTCTAGGAACGCATTGAAGTTGAGGACTACGTTGGCCATTTGATCTACAAGACATATTGTAAAGATTTTAGACTAAGTTCATGATAATTAAGTTCATCTAATCAAATTATTCAATGAACTCCCACTTAGATAGACATCCCTCTAGTCATCTAAGTATAACATGATCCGAGTTAACTGGCCGTGTCCGATCATCACGTGAGACGGACTAGTCAACATCGGTGAACATCTTCATGTTGATCGTATCTTCTATACGACTCATGCTCGACCTTTCAGTCTTCTGTGTTCCGAGGCCATGTCTGTACATGCTAGGCTCGTCAAGTCAACCTAAGTGTTTGCATGTGTAAATCTGTCTTACACCCGTTGTATGTGAACGTTAGAATCTAACACCCGATCATCACGTGGTGCTTCGAAACAACGTACTGTCGCAACGGTGCACAGTTAGGGGGAACACTTTCTTGAAATTATTATGAGGGATCATCTTATTTACTACCGTCGTTCTAAGTAAACAAGATGCAAAACATGATAAACATCACATGCAATCAAATAATAATAGTGACATGATATGGCCAATATCACATAGCTCCTTTGATCTCCATCTTGGGGCTCCATGATCATCTTGTCACCGGCATGACACCATGATCTCCATCATCATGATCTCCATCATCGTGTCTCCATGAAGTTGCTCGCCAACTATTACTTCTACTACTACGGCTAACGCGTTTAGCAATAAAGTAAAGTAATTTACATGGCGTTTCTCAATGACACGCAGGTCATACAAAAAATAAAGACAACTCCTATGGCTCCTGCCGGTTGTCATACTCATCGACATGCAAGTCGTGATTCCTATTACAATAGCATGAACATCTCATACATCACATATATATCATTCATCATTCATCACAACTTTGGCCATATCATATCACAAAGCACTTGCTGCAAAAACAAGTTAGACGTCCTCTAATTGTTGTTGCAAGTTTTACGTGGCTGAAATAGGGTTCTAGCAAGAACGTTTTCTTACCTACGTGAAAGCCACAATGTGATTTGTCAACTTCTATTTACCCTTCATAAGGACCCTTTTCATCGAATCCGCTCCAACTAAAGTGGGAGAGACAGACACCCGCCAGCCACCTTATGCAACTAGTGCATGTTAGTCGGTGGAACCGGTCTCACGTAAGCGTAAGTGTAAGGTTGGTCCGGGCCGCTTCATCCCACAATACCGCTGAAGCAAGATAAGACTAGTAGCGGCAAGAAAGTTGACAACATCTACGCCCACAACAAATTTGTGTTCTACTCGTGCAAGAGAACTACGCATAGACCTAGCTCATGATGCCAATGTTGGGGAACATTGCAGAAAACAAAAATTTTCCTACGGTTTCACCAAGATCCATCTAGGAGTTCATCTAGCAACGAGTGATCGGATTGCATCTACATACCTTTGTAGATCACGCGCGGAAGCGTTCAAAGAACGGGGATGAGGAAGGCGTACTCGACGTGATCCAAATCACCGGAGATCCTAGCGCCGAATGGACGGCACCTCCGCGTTCAACACACGTACGGTCAGTGTAGCGTCTCCTTCTTCTTGATCCAGCAAGGGGGAAGGAGAGGTTGAGGAAGATGGCTCCAGCAGCAGCACGACGGCGTGGTGGTGGTGGAGCTGCAGTAGTCCGGCAGGGCTTCGCCAAGCACTATGGAGGAGGAGGATGTGTTGGAGAGGGAGAGGGAGGCACCAAAGGCGTGCTATGAGAGTCCCTCCTTCCCCCACTATATATAGGGAGCCTAGGGGGGGTGGCGGCCCTCGGAGATCCAATCTCCTAGGGGGGCGGCGGCCAAGGGAGGAATCCCTCCTCCCCAAGGCACCTAGGAGGTGCCTTCCCCCTTCGGGACTCTTCCCTTCTTGAACCCTAGGCGCATGGGCCTCTTGGGGCTGGTGCCCTTGGCCCATATAGGCCAAGGCGCACCCCCTACAGCCCATGTGGCCCCCCGGGGCAGGTGGCCCCACCCGGTGGACCCCCGGGACCTTTCCGGTGGTCCCGGTACAATACCGGTGACCCCGAAACTTGTCCCGATGGCCGAAATAGCACTTCCTATATATAATTCTTTACCTCCGGACCATTCCGGAACTCCTCGTGACGTCCGGGATCTCATCCGGGACTCCGAACAACATTCGGGTTACTGCATATACATATCCCTACAACCCTAGCGTCACCGAACCTTAAGTGTGTAGACCCTACGGGTTCGGGAGACATGTAGACATGACTGAGATTGCTCTCCGGTCAATAACCAACAGCGGGATCTGGATACCCATGTTGGCTCCCACATCCTCCTCGATGATCTCATCGGATGAACCACGATGTCGAGGATTCAAGCAACCCCGCATACAATTCCCTTCGTCAATCGGTATGTTACTTGCCCGAGATCCGATCGTCGGTATCCCAATACCTCGTTCAATCTCGTTACCGGCAAGTCACTTTACTCGTACTGTAATGCATGATCCTGTGACCAGACACTTGGTCACTTTGAGCTCATTTTGATGATGCATTACCGAGTGGGCCCAGTGATACCTCTTCGTCATACGGAGTGACAAATCCCAGTCTTGATCTGTGTCAACCCAACAGACACTTTCGAAGATACCCATAGTATACCTTTATAGTCACCCAGTTACGTTGTGACGTTTGGCAAACCCAAAGCACTCCTACGGTATCCGGGAGTTACACGATCTCATGGTCTAAGGAAAAGATACTTGACATTGGAAAACTCTAGCAAACGAACTACACGATCTTATGCTATGTTTAGGATTGGGTCTTGTCCATCACATCGTTCTCCTAATGATGTGATCTCGTTATCAATGACATCCAATGTCCATAGCCAGGAAACCATGACTATCTGTTGATCAACGAGCTAGTCAACTAGAGGCTTACTAGGGACATGTTGGTGTCTTTTATTCACACATGTATTATGATTTCCGGATAACACAATTATAGCATGAATAAAGACAATTATCATGAACAAGAAAATATAATAATAATGCTTTTATTATTGCCTCTAGGGCATATTTCCAACATGTTCGGGGTATCTTCACCCCGACCAGTAGAGCAAAGAGTTGCTCCTCAACCTACTGAACCTACTGAAAAATGAAAATGTCTGCTTTGAAATTCCTTCGGGTATGATAGAAAAACTGCTAGCTAATCCTTTTGTAGGAGATGGAACAAAGCATCCTGATGAGCATCTAATATATGTGGATGAAGTTTGTGGATTATTTAAGCTTGCAGGTGTACCCGGAGATGTTGTTAAGAAGAAGGTCTTCCCTTTATCTTGGAAGGGAGATGCATCGACATGGTATATGCTATGTGATGATATGGGCTCATGGAACTACAAACCATTGAAATTGGAATTTCATCAGAAGTTTTATCCTATGCATCTTGTTCATCGTGATCGCAATTATATATATAATTATTGGCCTCGCGAAGGAGAAAGCATCGCTCAAGCTTGGGGGAGGCTTAAATCAATGTTATATTCATGCCCCAATCATGAGCTCTCAAGAGAAATGATTATTCAAAAAATTTATGCTCGGCTTTCTGATAGCAACCGCACCATGCTTGATACTTCTTGTGCTGGCTCTTTTATGATGAAGACTATTGAATTCAAATGGGATTTATTGGAAATAATTAAACGCAACTCTGAAGATTGGGACCTCGACAAAGGTAAGGAGTCAGGTATGACACCTAGGTTTGATTGTGTTAAATCTTTTATGGATACCGATGTTTTCCATAAATTTAGCACTAAATATGGACTTGACTCTGAGATAGTAGCTTCTTTCTGTGAATCTTTTGCTACTTATGTTGATCACCCCAAGGAGAAGTGGTTTAAATATCATCCTCCCATAGAAGTAAAAGTAGTTGCACCTATTAAAGTTGAAGAAAAGACTATCACTTATAATGATCCTATTGTTCCTACTTCTTATGTTGAGAAACCACCTTTTCCTATTAGGATAAAGAATCATGCTAAAGCTTCAACTGTGGTTCGTAAAAGCAATATTAAAACTTATACACCTCCTGAGAAAATTAAAGTTGAACCTGATATTGCTATTGTTAAAGATCTCTTGTCTGATAATATTGATGGGCATGTTATTCATTTCCTTGATGAGACTGCTAGAATTGCTAAACCTTGTGCTAAAGATAAAAACATACCTATGGTAGGCATGCCTGTTATTTCTGTTAAAATAGGAGATCATTGTTATCATGGCTTATGTGATATGGGTGCTAGTGCTAGTGCAATACCTTACGCCTTATACAAAGAAATTATGCATGATATTGCACCTGCTGAGATAGAAGATATTGATGTCACAATTAAACTTGCCAATAGAGATACTATTTCACCAATGGGAATTGTTAGGGATGTTGAAGTCTTGTGTGGGAAAAATAAATATCCTGCTGATTTTCTTGTTCTTGGTTCCCCACAAGATAGCTTTTGTCCCATTATATTTGGTAGACCCTTCTTAAACACTGTTAATGCTAAGATAGATCGCAAAAAAGATGTTGTTACTATCGGTTTAGATGATATGTCTCATGAATTTAATTTCTCTAAATTTAGTAGACAACACCGTGAAGAAGAATTACCTAGTAAGGATGAAATTATTGGTCTTGCTTCTATTGCCGTACCTCCTAGTGATCCTTTAGAACAATATTTGCTAGACCATGAAAATGATATGTTTATGAATGAAAGAAGGGAAATAGATGAAGTATTCTTTAAACAAGAACCTATTCTGAAACACAATTTGCCTGTTGAAATCCTAGGGGATCCTCCTCCACCCAAGGGTGATCCCGTGTTTTAGCTTAAACCGTTGCCTGATACTCTTAAATATGCTTATCTTGATGAGAAAAAGATATATCCTGTTATTATTAGTGCTAACCTTTCAGAGCATGAGGAAGAGAGATTATTGAAAACTCTGAAGAAGCACCGTGCTGCTATTGGGTATACTCTTGATGATCTTAAGGGCATTAGTCACACTCTATGTCAACATAAAATAAATTTGGAAGAAGATGCTAAACCAGTTCGTGATCATCAATGACGGCTGAATCCTAAAATGAAAGAAGTGGTAAGAAAGGAAATACTAAAGCTCCTTGAGGCAGGTATAATCTATCCTATTGCTGATAGTCAGTGGGTAATTCCTATCCATTGTGTCCCTAAGAAGGGAGGTATTGCTGTCGTTCCTAATGATGATGAATTGATTCCTCAAAGAATTATTACAAGTAATAGGATGGTAATTGATTTCCGCAAATTAAATAAGGCCACTAAAAAGGATCATTACCCCTTACCTTTTATCGATCAAATGCTAGAAAGATTATCCAAACACACATTTTTGCTTTCTAGATGGTTATTCTGGTTTCTCTCAAATACCTGTGTCAGCCAAAGATCAATCAAAGACTACTTTTACTTGCCGTTTTGGTACTTTTGCTTATAGACGTATGCCTTTTGGTTTATGTAATGCACCTGCTACCTTTCAAAGATGCATGATGGCTATATTCTCCGACTTTTGTGAAAAGATTTGTGAGGTTTTCATGGACGATTTCTCCATCTATGGATCTTCTTTTGATGATTGCTTGAGCAACCTTGATCGAGTTTTGTAGAGATGTGAAGAAACTAATCTTGTCTTGAATTGGGAAAAGTGCCACTTTATGGTTAATGAAGGTATTGTCTTGGGGCACAAAGTTTCTGAAAGAGGTATTGAGGTTGATAAAGCCAAGGTTGATGCTATTGAGAAGATGCCATGTCCCAAGGACATCAAAGGTATACGAAGTTTCCTTGGTCATGCCGGATTTTATAGGAGGTTCATTAAGGACTTCTCAAAAATTTCTTGGCCTCTAACTAATTTATTACAAAAAGATATACCATTTGTCTTTGATGATGATTGAGTAGAAGCATTTGAAATACTTAAGAAAGCATTGATCTCTGCACCTATTGTTCATCCACCTGATTGGAATTTACCCTTTGAAATTATGTGTGATGCTAGTGATTATGTTGTAGGTGTTGTTCTAGGGCAAAGAGTTTATAAGAAATTAAACCTTATTCAATATGCTAGTAAAACCCTAGACAATGCTCAAAGAAATTATGCTACTACTGAAAAAGAATTCTTAGCAGTTGTATTTGCTTGTGATAAGTTCAGACCTTATATTGTTGATTCTAAAGTAACTATTCACACTGATCATGCTGCTATTAAATATCTTATGGAAAAGAAAGATGCTAAACCTAGACTTATTAGATGAGTTCTCTTGCTACAAGAGTTTGACTTACATATTGTTGATAGAAAGGGAGCTGAGAACCCCGTTGCAGACAACTTGTCTAGGTTAGAAAATGTGCTTGATGACCCACTACCTATTGATGATAGCTTTCCCGATGAGCAATTAAATTTCATAAATGCTTCTCATACTACTCCATGGTATGCTGATTATGCTAATTACATTGTTGCTAAGTTTATACCACCTAGTTTCACATACCAGCAAAAGAAAAAGTTCTTCTATGATTTGAGGCATTACTTTTGGGATGACCCACATCTTTATAAAGAAGGAGTAGATGGTGTTATTAGACGTTGTGTACCTAAGCATGAACATGAACATATCCTACGCAAGTGTCACTCCGAAGCTTATGGAGGACACCATGCTGGAGATAGAAATGCACATAAGGTATTGCAATCTGGTTTTTATTGGCCTACTCTCTTCAAGGATGCCCGTAAGTTTGTCTTATCTTGTGATGAATGTCAAAGAATTGGTAATATTAGTAGACGTCAAGAAATGCCTATGAACTATTGACTCGTTATTGAACCATTTGATGTTTGGGGCTTTGACTATATGGGGCATTTTCCTTCCTCTAATGGATATACACATATTTTAGTTGCTGTTGATTACGTTACTAAGTGGGTAGAAGCTATTCCAACTAGTAGTGCTGATCATAACACTTCTATTAAAATGCTTAAAGAAGTTATTTTTCCAAGATTTGGAGTCCCTAGATATTTAATGACCGATGGTGGTTCACATTTTATTCATGGTGCTTTCCGTAAAATGCTTGCTAAGTATGATGTTAATCATAGAATTGCATCCCCTTATCACCCTCAGTCTAGTGGTCAAGTAGAATTGAGTAATAGAGAGCTCAAATTAATTTTGCAAAAGATTGTCAATAGGTCTAGGAAGAATTGGTCCAAGAAACTTGGTGATGCATTATGGGCCTATAGAACTACATATAAAAATCCTATGGGTATGTCTCCGTATAAAATGGTTTATGGAAAAGCATGTCACTTACCTCTCGAACTAGAACACAAGGCATATTGGGCTATTAAAGAGCTCAATTATGATTTTAAACTTTCCGGTGAGAAGTGGTTATTTGATATTAGCTGACTCGATGAATGGAGAACCCAAGCCTACGAAAATGCCAAGTTGTTTAAAGAAAAAGTTAAAAGATGGCATGATAAAAGGATACAAAAGCGTGAGTTTAATGTAGGTGATTATGTATTTCTATACAACTCTCGTTTAAGATTTTTTGCAGGAAAACTTATCTCTAAATGGGAAGGTCCTTACGTTATCGAGGAGGTCTATCGTTCCGGTGCCTTAAAAATCAACAACTTTGAAGGCACAAATCCGAAGGTGGTGGACGGTCAAAGAATCAAACATTATATCTCAGGTAATCCCATAAATGTTGAAACCAATGTATTTGAAACCGTAACCCCGGAGGAATACATAAGGGACACTTTCCAGAATGTTTCAGACTCCGAAAAGGAATAGGTATGTGGTACGGTAAGTAAACCGACTCCAAAACAGTTTTTATGGCAATATTTCTCTGTTTTGGAATATTTAGAAAAATAGAAAAATAAGAAGCAGTCCGGGAAGGACACGAGGGTGGAGGGCGTGCGCCCCTACCTCGTGGGCACCTCCTGCGCTTTCCGGACTCTGTTTTCTTGCACAATACGTATTTTGGTCGGTAAAAATTCATTATATAATCTCCCGGAGGTTTTGACTCCCGTATCACGCAAAAATCTCCTGTTTTTGTTTCGAGCTATTTTTCTGACAGATCGAGGTCGTCATGTCATCTTCAAGCGCCCCAAGGACCAGTTCTTCAAGAAGGTCATCAACCCCTACCTCGCAGAACTGCTGCAACACCCTCAAACCATTAAGATGCGTGAGGGGTTGTTGCACATCCGCGATGCTGAGGGACCAAGGAAGACCAGAAGCACGGAGGCAAGGCTCGAGGTATTGGAGCAAGAAGTTTTCAAGTGTCAGGATATGGTGGAGCGTGGACTCGATTCCAATCACATTATGATCACGGAGTTCACCAACAAGCACAAGATGGACATCAAGGACATTGGGGAGGCCATCTTCAAGCTTCATGAGAAAAACGAGCACCTCCAAGCCCAGATCTATGACCTGCAAAATCAAAATTGTGAGTATGAATATAGATTCAAGAGGATGAGTTTGGCTGCAGATTTGAGGTTGCTGGAGACTCGATCATCCTTCTATGATGGTGAGCCTATGCCTTGGAAGAAGGACGACAAGCCTACGCCATCAACAAAACCATCACCTTCTCCACCAACAAAGAAGAATTGAGTATCTGGTATGGGCACTACCCTTGTCAACTTCCAAGCTTGGGGGAGTGCCCCGGTATCGTATCACCATCACTTTTATCTTTACAGTTTTTCTTACTTTGATCCTTTTGGTAATATCTTGATCTATTAGAATAAAAGTTCTTAGTACGATATAGTTGTGAGTTTTGTTTTATAATTCCTCTATGTAATCGAGTCTGTGAGCTATATAATAAAGACTAGTGTTGAGTCAAGGGCTTGGTTATTTTGCCATGATCCTAAGGGAATAAATGAAAAGAGAAACAAATAAAAAGAAACAAAGAGATCATGTGAATCTTATGGAGAGTAATGAGCTCACATAGAAAAAGTATGATGAATAAAAGTTGTTGAGAGTTGACAAGCATAGTTTTGGTCATCATTGCAATTAATAGGAAGTAATAAAGAAAGAGAGGTCTTCACATATAAAAATACTATCTTGGACATCCTTTATGATTGTGAGCACTCATTAAAATATGACATGCTAAAGAGTTGACGTTGGACAAGGAAGACAACATAATGGGTTATGTTTTCTTACATCTAAGATAAATTATATTGTCACGGATCATCCAACATGGTTGAGCTTGCCTTTCCCCCTCATGCTAGCCAAATTCATCGCACCAAGTAGAGATACTACTTGTGCTTCCAAATACCCTTAAACCAGTTTTGCCATGAGAGTCCACCATACCTACCTATGGATTGAGTAAGATCCTCCAAGTAAGTTGTCATCGGTGCAAGCAATAAAAATTGCTCTCTAAATATGTATGACTTATTAGTGTGGGAGAAAATAAGCTTTACATGATCGTGTGATATGGAATAAATAAAAGCGATAGACTGCATAATAAAGGTCCATATCACAAGTGGCAATATAAAGTGACGTTCTTTCGCACTAAGATTTTGTGCATCCAACTATAAAAGCGCATGAAAACCTCTGCTTCCCTCTGCGAAGGGCCTATCTTTTACTTCTATCTCCTACATTGCATAAGAGTCATGGTGATCTTCACCCTTCCTTTTTACACTTTATCCTTTGGCAAGCACAGTATGTTGGAAAGATCCTAGTATATATGGCTAATTGGATGTGAGTTTTCATGAACTATTATTGTTGACATTACCCTTGAGGTAAAACGTTGGGAGGCAAAACTATAAGCCCCTATCTTTCTTTATGTCCGATTAAAACTCCATACCCATAAGCATTGCGTGAGTGTCAGCAATTGTGTAAGACTATATGATAGTTGAGTATGTGGACTTGCTGAAAAGCTCTTATATATTGACTCTTTCCTATGTTATGATAAATTGCAATTGCTCTAATGACTGAGATTATAGTTTGTTAGTTTTCAATGAAGTTTACGATTCATACTTGAAATAGTGATTGAATTATTACTCTAGCATAAGAAATCATATGATAAGGATTATATAAGTTGTTGTTCTAAGAATGATCATGATGCCCTCATGTCTGTATTTTATTTTTATCGCCACCTCTATCTCTAAACATGTGGACATATTTTTCGATTTCGGCTTTCGGTTGAGGACAAGCGAGGTCTAAGCTTGGGGGAGTTGATACGTCCATTTTGCATCATGCTTTTATATCGATATTTATTGCATTATGGGCTGTTATTAAACATTATGTCACAATACTTATGCATATTCTCTCTTATTTTACAAGGTTTACATAAAGAGGGAGAATGCCGGCAGCTGGGATTCTGGGCTAGAAAAGGAGCAAATATTAGAGACCTATTCTGCACAGCTCCAAAAGTCCTGAAACTTCACGGAACATGTTTTCAGAATATATAAAAAATACTCAGCGGAAGAAGTTCACCAGGGGGGCCACACCCTGCCCACGAGGGTGGGGGGCGCGCCATACCCCTGGGCGCGCCCCCCTACCTCATGGGCCCCCTGGTGGCCCTCCGGTGGCCATCTTATGCTATATGATGTCTTTCGATGAGAAAAAAATCATAAGCCATCTGCTCGGATGAAACTCCGCCACCACGAGGCGGAACCAATCTAGGGCTCCGGCAGAGCTGTTCTTTCGGGGAAACTTCCCTCCGGGAGGGGGAAATCATCGCCATCGTCATCACCAACGCTCCTCTCAACGGGAGAGGGCAATCTCCATCAACATCTTCATCAGCACCATCTCCTCTCAAAACCCTAGTTCATCTCTTGTATCCAATTCTTGTCTTCAAGTCCGGGATTGGTGCTAGTAGGTTGCTGGTAGTGTTAATTACTCCTTGTAGTTGATGCTAGTTGGTTTATTTGGTGGAAGATCATATGTTCAGATCCTATATGCATATTAATACCCCTCTGATTATGAACATGAATATGCTTTGTGAGTAGTTACGTTTGTTCCTGAGGACATGGGAGAAGTCTTGCTATTAGTAGTCATGTGAATTTGGTATTCGTTCGATATTTTGATGAGATGTATGTTGTCTCTCCTCTAGTGGTGTTATATGAACGTCGACTACATAACACACTTCACCATGATTTGGGCTTAGAGGAAGGCATTGGGAAGTAATGAGTAGATGATGTGTTGCTAGAGTGACAGAAGCTTAAACCCTAGTTTATGCGTTGCTTTGTAAGGGGCTGATTTGGATCCATATGTTTCATGCTATGGTTAGGTTTACCTTAATACTTTTGTTGTAGTTGCGGATGCTTGCAATAGAGGTTAATCATAAGTGGGATGCTTGTCCAAGTAAGGACAATACCCAAGCACCGGTCCACCCACATACCAAATTATCAAAGTACCGAACGCGAATCACACGAACGTGATGAAAACTAGCTTGACGATATTCCCATGTGTCCTCGGGAGCGCTTTTCTCTATATAAGAGTTTGTCTAGGCTTGTCCTTTGCTACAAAAAGGATTGGGCCACCTTGGTGCACTTTATTTACTTTTGTTACTTGATGCTCGTTACAAATTATCCTATCACAAAACTATTTGTTACCACTTATTTCTGTACTTGCAGAGAATACCTTGCTGGAAACCGCTTATTATTTCCTTCTGCTCCTCGTTGGGTTCGACACTCTTACTTATCGAGAGGACTACGATAGATCCCCTATACTTGTGGGTCATCAAGAGTTGACTGGCCGGACGCCGAAGCCATAGCCGCGTTCAGACACAATCCGGGACGAATGGCTCGCACGCCAGCTCGGCCAGGATAAGCTAAAGATAGTGTTAGCTCTTACCTCCCTTATGGCCCACTTTTGTGTAGGCGAAGATACCTGGTTGGCTCATAGAAACACCAACCCAAAATACCGTGGCACTTTGGAAGTCCAGGATGGCAACAGAGAGCCACAGCGCAATAAAAATAAGCGTCGACGCAATGGCGCCGAGGCCAACAACATGGCAGTAAATGCCGAATTCCACAATTCCAAGTCAGGTCACGGAAAAAGCCCTCTAAAGGAAACCAGGATAGACCCACCAAGTTGGACATCATCTTGGATAGGCCTTGCCAAATCCATGGCACCTCGGACAAGCCCGCTAACCACACCAACCGTAATTGTTGGGTAATCAAGTAGGCCAGCAAACTCACAAACGAGGACACGAGCAAAAGCCCCCGCAGCGAGGACGATGAGGAACCTCGAAGGCTGAATAATGGAGGCCAGAAACAATTCCCTCCTGAGATGAAAATAGTGAATATGATCTATGCCACTCATATACCCAAGAAGGAGAGGAAGCACGCTCTTCGGGACATCTACAACATAGAGACTGTAGCCGCGAAATTTAATCCATTCTCGGCATGTCCGGTCACCTTCGACCGCAAGGACCACCGGGCCAGTATTCGTCATAGAGGATCGGCGGCCTTGGTCCTAGATCCCATTATCGATGGATACCACCTTACCAGAGTCCTCATGGACGGAGGCAGCAGCCCCAACCTGATCTATGAAGATACAGTAAGGAAAATGGGAATTGACCCGTTAAGGATTAAAACCAGCAACACCACCTTCAAGGGGTCAACCCTGGCATGGAAGCCCGCTGTTTGGGCACTCTCTTTTTGCAAGTAGTATTCAGCTCTCCGGATAACTTCTGGAGAGAAGACTTGATCTTCGACATCCTCCCTTTTCGCAGCGGCTATCACGCCCTTGTAGGCCGAATGACGTTCGCTCGTTTCAACGCCGTCCCCCATTATGCCTACCACAAACTGAAAATGCCCGGACCAAGAGGCATCATCACAGTTAATGGCAACATGGAGTGCTCTCTCCAGACTGAGGAACACACTGCGGCCTTGGAAGCCGAATATGAAGGGCCGAAGTGCCAGCTCGCCGTCAAGGCGCGGGAGGCAAGAAAGCGAGCGCGGGCAATTTCTCCAACCAAGGGCCCTCCTTGCATTCGACGTACATAGGGATACGCCCCCATGGTGTGCCCACCTCAGCGGCACATTACGTGTCTCAACATCACAACTTCACACTCAGAATACCATGGGCAGCTGTGGGGCTTCAGCACTAAGAGTTTGGTTCAATCGTACCATGGAATAATGCGTCTTCGGACGACAAACATGTACCATCTAAGACCTATCTGGCATTAAGCCCCATCAGTGCGGCGACCTCTCGAAGCTCCTTGTCAAGGACCCATCATGGGATAATCACCCTCCCCATGGACTTGTTCCTTCCAATAGAAGCAAAGGCGCAGACGTGCAGTAGGGTACAGTTAGGGTGTTAACCCACACATCAAGGCCCTACGTAAACCTTTCATATTTAAATTTCTCTTTTCCTTTTTTACAATGTATCCCTACCCAGAGCTTTGTTTGGCAGTTCAAATTGTACAACTAAACGTCATCAGCTTATGGGAAATAAAGCAAACCTTTTGAGGTCCCTCTACAGTTATCCATACTGCACTTGTTTTTCCCGCTCTTTGATCTTGAAACCTGTAGGGCACATATTCGCTCTAAAATGCAAATCGGCTAATAGATCGGGGGCTCGACAGTAACGCTCGCCCCATGCATTAAGTCTGGCACCCTATTTTCCAATGTGTCTGGTGTCTCGGATATTGCATTATATGCATCAGTTCTGAATTATGTCTTGGGTCAATAGTTGGGTTGCCCCGCTCCTGTGCTTACCTTCTTACGTTCCACATGTTCTGCTAAGAAGGTAAAGGGAGAACCACCGTGATTGTACTTCTTCCTAGTTCGGTCAAGTACCTTAGTGGAGAAAGCCGAAAAGTGATTGTCATAATAAGCGAGAACTGGTCGGCTATACGATGACAAGTGTTAAACCCAAAATCATTGGCGATTATACCGTGTAACACGAAGTGTTTGTCTTTGACCAAATCAGGTGATATATAATTTGCCGAATATCACAGCACCGTGGGGGCTGGTCATCAGCCCCCGCAGTCAAGCTCCTATGGCTAAGTGAAAGTAATAAAGCCGCATAATTCGGTTGCCTTGTTCCCCTCTGATACATCTCCAATGTATCTATATTTTTTTATTGTTCCATGATATTATATTATCACTATTGCAGGATGCTGCTAACGCGACACTATGATCGGAGACCCTTTGACGAAACTATGTGTGATGCAATAATCGCAAATGGTGGTGTAAAATAACCGTCAAAAAAGGTGCAAAATGTTTGCAGTCACGGATGCATCAAACACGGTTTAGATTTTAGTTGCATGTGCGATGCAGGGCATACGGTTCAGTTCAATGAACTATTTGCCATGAGGAGGAACAAAAGAAATAGGCAGCCAGATGAAGGTGTGTGGGATATACATCATACGGTGTCAGGACCCCGATTCCAAGTCACATCGATCTAGCCGGTAACACCTCATATCACATTGCGGCCTCACGCACGGTATCCCCATGGGTGTTGCCTTACCATGGCCCAGGACCGTTTGCGCCTTTTGGCTCACGTATATGATAGTGTCTCTAGCATCCATATGACAAAGAACCTGGGCCGACATGGCTAGTCGTGAACCCAAAGTGGCACAGACCTATGGGGACAGGCATACATGAATCACATCGAGCATGTCGGTCAACAGCGTGTGAATCCGGGCTGTAGCACTGGGCTAACAGGACTCCGGGAACCCGGGCTATAGCAGGCTAGGCAGGACTCTAGATGTCACCGCGTGACATTTCCCCAAAGGGACAAACATAGGAACGAAGTGAAACACATGCCGGCCAGTCAAGTGTCCTGAGCAGTAGTGCTGGGCTAGCAGGACTCCGGTGAACCGGGCTGTAGCGGACTACTATGGCTCAAGGAGCACTAGACTACATTTCCCCATAAGAGAGGCTACCAAGGATAAACAACTAGATTGTCGGATCCCACACATACCAATCATTTCAATCATACACACAATATGCTCGATATGTGCAAATACAACATGGAATCACAACAAAACTCTACAACTCAAGTACTTTATTTAAAGGCTCCAGAGAGCCATACATTACATGTTCATACAGGTAGGGGTCACATGACTCGACACTCAAGTCATACAAGCATACAAGCACATGCGGAAGCAAATAGTCTGAGTACAGACACTAGAAAGAAAGAAGGCTTGTCGAAGCTTGTCTATCTACATAGGCCCCTCCATGGCCAGGATCACCACCTGGGTGGCAAGTTACTCATCGACGTCGAGGTCTACATAAAACCCATCAGAGGGGCGGTGTTGTCGTCTGAAAACAGTAATTAGCAACATGAGTACAAAGGTACTCAGCAAGTCTTACAATAGAACCTACTATACATGCTCATTCTTAAGAAGGTGGTGGAGTTATTGCAGCAAGCCAGCTTTGACTCTTGGCTAAGCTATCCTACGAGACGCCACTAGTAAAATAGTTTTCGCACACGAGTCCACTAATCACCAACACAATACTCCACCGGGGATCCTCCCTCGTCATCCTACGAGAGGGCCATCCTCGGTACCCACACTTATCTTGAGTCTTTTAGTAGTAACCATTAACTTGTCTATGAATTGTATAGGCAACCAAGTAGTCCTTTACCGCAGACGCGGCTATTCGAATAGATGATGTTAACCCTGCAGAGGTGTACTTCTTCATACACGCTCTCACCACTTACCGTCGTTTACACGACATGTACTAGGCAACCTTCAAGAGGAAGCCCAACGAGGGTGTCGGCCACGGCCTACCTAAATACTCAAGTCTCTAGTCCAGGTTTATCGCCTATCCAGGTTCCATCCGCAGGGAGTCCGGCCGAGGTTTCCACATACGGCCCCGAACGATGTGAACAGGGTCCCGAGACGCCAAACGGGCACCCGGCATACCGGGCCACGGTGTATCTACTGCATCATAGCCCACCCCTAGGGTCAGCGCTACGCACGGCCGCCAACACATAACCTACAAACACCAGAAACTAGTTGCAACTCCTAGACAGAGTACTAGGGTGATTAAGAAGCCGAGAGGATCAATTAAGTATCCCAATGCATGGTAGTATCTGATTCTTAAGTCACACATACATATCTCAGTTCTTAGGGACGGCCTCAATGAAACAACCCACCATGTACTCCTACATGGCCTCTCATCGATACCTTTACCAAATCATGTTCAACACATCTCTCACATTACCGACATAATCATTTCACTCTAGCCCATCACCCAGATGAACCAGACCTGACTCAACTCTAAGCATAGCAGGCATAGCAAGGTAGGAAACACATACATGGCTCAATCAACTCCGACACATGCTAGTGGGTTTCATCTAGTTACTATGGCAATGAAAGGTCATGTAGAGGATAGGGTTCAACTACTGTAGCACACAGCAGTTTGAAACGTTGTTGTCTTAATGCAGTAAGTGAGAGAAGAAGCGAGAACATGGGATTGTATCAATATGATCAATGGGGCTGCTTGCCTGATGGAGTGGTAGTAGGGTACTGCCCTTCAGCCGGATACTCGGAATTATCCTTGGAGGCGGAACCTACCACGAAGGACACCACAGAACACAATCATCACATGGCAATATGTAACAATATGATGCATGCTATGACATGGCAATATGAGGTGTCCTGCCTAATGCAATGTGAAACAAGTTGAAATGGGTCCATTTGAATCAAAGATTCAAATAGAAGCTTAAGTTCTTATGCATTATAAGTGTATTAGCTTGTTTCACCTAAACAGCAAGGTTAAAGTGTTTTGTCATGCATGAAACCATTACAGATGGAAACATTGAATTTTTCTAATCAAATTTCATATATAAATCTTTTCAATATGAGTTATAGATTATTTTCTATGATTTTTAGAAGTTTTGGTTATTTTCTGGAATTTCCTATATAAGAATAAATCTAGAAAAGGATTTACTGCGTCAGCCTGGCGTCAGTGTGACGTCAGCGGGTCAAAGGTGCCAGCCCAGGTCAAACCTGACTGGTGGGCCCCATTTGTCAGTGTCACAACTAACTAACAGAGTTAGTTAGTGTTTCGTTAGCACTAAACTAGGTTAGTTAGGCCCTGGGCCCACATGTCAGTGAGTCAACCTGTTAACTAAAATAATTAGTGTTAACTAAACTAATTCTAATTAGACAGGGGCATGGCCCACACGTCAGTGACTCAGGGGAGGTCAACCTGGGCCTACATGGGGTCAAACAGGGTCGAACTCGCCGGCGTTTAGCCGCCGGCGAGGCAGACGCGGCGGAGCAACGTGGGATTCACCTACAGGGCGCCGTTCAGCGCGTGGAGCACAGCTACGGGACGCGGACGCTCGTCCGCATCCAACCAGGGTGGTGGCGCGGTCGGGGGGTGGCCGGAGTGGCGCCGGCGACGAGCTTGGCGGCGGCCGAAGCTCGGGTGCAGGTGGGGATGATGCTGTGGTGCGCAAACGAGTGCAGCGAGGTGCTACGGAGGTTCTACGTGATGCAGGGAGCGCGTTGGGGGCATGCCAGAGACCAAATGGTCACCGGAGCATCGCCAGCGACGAGCGCGGGCGGTGGTGCGTGCGGGTGAGCATGGTGCAGTCGCTACGGAGTGCAAAAGAGGAAACATAGAGGATGGGGAGATGGCTGAGCTCACGGGGGTCTCGACGAGGCAGTTAGCGGGGTCTAGGGCGAGTTGATGCGGCGAGGACGGTGAATGGGATCTCCGGTGGCCGGAGTTGGGGAAGACGAGGTCGGGGCGGTTCTAGAGCGGGCGAGCACTCAGGGCTCGGCCTGCTCGACGTAGTCGACGGCGACGGAGCTCGTGGACATAACGGCGCGGCGCGAGGATGACGGAGGACGCGGCTACGGCGACGGTGCGGCGGCAGAGGCGTCGGCCATGGTGGGAGAGGGAGAGGGAGAGGGCAGGGGGTGAATGGAGAGGTGTGCAGGGTCGGGGCGACGATGTGGAGGTCGTCCAGGCGTCCAGGGGCGCAGGCGGCAAGCAGGTGGCGCCGTGGCGATCCCAGGCACGCCGGCGCTGACCTCCTGCCTGCCTGCCTGGCGAGAGGAAGCAGCTGACTGGCCATGGGCCAGTACAGTGCTGGGCCGCCAGGTGGGCCGGCTGGGGGGGGGGGGTTTAGCCAGGTTAGTCCTTTTCTTTCTTTTTTTCTGTTTTTATTTATTCTGCCTTGTGTTTTGGAATAGTAAAAATACTATTTCATTTAGAAAAACCCTGGAAATAATCAGAGGCACATTTGAAAATATTCTCAATAGCCTAACATTACTTTCAGGATTATTTGGGCATTTAAATTATTTTATAGCATTTAAATGCCCAAATGCAAATACTATATGGATTAATCCAATGACCTTAGGATGTCCTAGAAAAATGTTCACCATTTTTGTCAAAGGTTTTAACCCAAAACAAAAAGGGTGGACTTTTTAGAAGGGCATTTCAGGTTCATTGAAAAAGTTTTTAGTAAACCCTAGTTGTTCCAGGGGGGTGCTGGGGGTTCTGTCATCCCCATTTCATCTTTCTGGGAAAATTAAACATGATGCAATCACTCTAATGCATGAGCTAGCTAGGGTGTGACAACTCACCCCCACTCAAAAGAATCTCGTCCCGAGATTTAGGATCTGTTGGGAAGAAGGTGGGGTACTCGAGTCGAAGACGATCCTCCCTTTCCCAAGTGGCTTCCTTTTCGGAATGGTGTGACCATTGAACCTTGAGAAACTTGATGTTATGGCGTCGAGTGGTACGCTCGGCTTGATCAAGGATATGAACGGGATATTCCCGATATGAAAGATTATCTTGTAGATCAAGCGTTTCGTGGTCCTCTCCACGGATAGGATCCGCGAAGCAACGCCTGAGTTGAGAAACGTGGAAGACATCATGAACTCTAGAAAGATGCGGAGGTAGTTCCAATTGGTAGGCAACTTCTCCTTGTTTGGCAAGAATGCAAAAGGGTCCAATGTAACGAGGAGCCAATTTTCCTTTGATATTGAAACGATGGGTTCCCTTTAACGGAGTAACCTAAAGGTAAGCCTTCTCGCCGACTTCATAAGTCATGAGCTTATGTTTACGATCATATTGGCTCTTTTGACGAGATTGGGCTGTTTTCAATTTCTCACGAATAACGCGAACCTGCTCTTCTGCTTCCTGAATCATATTCGGGCCAAAGAGTTGTCTTTCCCCGGTTTCTGACCAGTTAAGAGGCGTTCGACATTTTCGTCCATAGAGAACTTCGAAAGGAGCTTTGCCCAAGCTAGCTTGATAACTGTTGTTATAAGCGAACTCTACGAATGGATGACATTTCTCCCAATCCATTCCGAATGAGATGACAGAAGCTCGGAGCATATCCTCCAGAATTTGATTTACTCGCTCTACTTGACCACTTGATTGTGGGTGGAAGGCGGTGCTAAAAGAGAGACGAGTTCCCATAGCATTTTGGAAACTTTCCCAAAATCGAGAGGTGAAGAGACTCCCACGGTCTGAGTGAATTTCCAATGGGACACCATGAAGAGACACTATTCGGGAGATGTATAGGTCAGCTAGCTGGCTAGCGGTGATACTCTCACGAACAGGTAGGAAATGGGCTACTTTGGAAAGACGATCGATCACGACAAAGATAGCATTATTCCCTCTCTTGGTCCTGGGAAACCCAGTAATGAAATCCATACTGATTTTATCCCATTTCCACTCAAGAATAGCCAAAGGTTGAAGGGTGCCATAAGGCCGTTGATGCTCTGCTTTAACACGATGACAGACGTCGCAACTAGCAATGTATTGAGCAATTTCTCTCTTCATCCTAGTCCACCAAAACCTCTGGCGTAGGTCTTGATACATTTTAGTACTACCGGGATGAATGGTGAGAGGGGATTCATGAGCTTCCTTAAGAATCAACTGGCGTAGATGTTGTTTCTTGGGAACCACCAAGCGGCTCTCGAAGAAGACAACACCTCTCTCATCCATGGAAAAACATTTAGCAACTCCGCTAGCGATGTTTTCCTTGATCTAAGATATCCCCTTGTCATACCGCTGGGTGGTTATGATTTGATCCATAAGGGTCAGTTTCGCCACCAGGTTGGATAGGAATCCTTGAGGAACAATGTGAAGGTTAAGCCTACAAAATTCCTCGTGGAGAAGTGGTTGACTTTGTTGTAACATCAGGTTGTTACAATAAGATTTGCGACTTAGTGCATCAGCCATGACATTGGCTTTGCCCGGGGTGTAAGTTATTCCTAAGTCGTAATCCGAGATCAACTCCACCCAACGTCTTTGCCTAAGATTCAAATCCGGTTGGGTGAAGATATATTTCAAACTTTGGTGATCGGTGAAGATCTCGCAACAATTACCGAGAAGGTAATGTCGCCAAGTTTTAAGTGCATGGACTACCGCTGCAAGCTCTAGATCATGTGTGGGATAGTTTTCCTCATGTGGATGTAGTTGCCGTGAGGCATAGGTAATTACCTGACGATCTTGCATGAGTATGGAACCTAGTCCTTGTCGCGAGGCGTTCCAATAGATAATAAAGTCCTTGGAGAAATCTGGTGGTACCAGTATGGGAGCAGATGTTAGGTGTCTTTTCAATTCCTGAAAGCTGAACTCGCACTATGGGGTCCACTTGAACTTTTTATCTTTCTTGAGGAGTTCAGTTAGAGGTTTAGCAACCTTGGAGAAATTCTCGACGAAGCGGCGACAATAGCTCGCTAAGCCAAGGAAGCTCCGTACTTGCTTGACCGTTTCAGGTGGAGTCCAATCAAGGACGGCTTGAACTCGCTCGGGATTGACAGCAATACCCTTACCAGAGATTACATTGCCTAGATAGGTCACTTCTGGCAACCAAAATTCACACTTGGAGAATTTGGCATAAAGGCGATGCTCTCGAAGTTTCGTCAATACCAGCCTTAGATGTTCGGCATGTTCCTCTTCATTCTTGGAGTAGATGAGTATATCATCGAGGTATACTACGACGAATTTATCCAAATACTGCATGAAGACCGAGTTCATTAATCGAGAGAAGGTGGCTGGGGCATTGGTTAAACCGAAGGACATAACGGTTTACTCGTATTGGCCATAGCGAGTAACAAAGGCCGTTTTGGAAATGTCCCCATTTCTGATTTTGATTTGATGGTAGCCCAACCTCAAATCCATCTTGGAAAAGACTGAGGATCTAGCAAGCTGGTCATACAGATCGTTGATCCTGGGGAGCGGATACTTGTTCTTAATAGTGACCAAGTTGACAGGTCGGTAATCTACAACCATCCGATCCGTTCCATCCTTCTTCTTGATGAAGAGGACGGGGCAAGCCCAAGGAGAGGAACTAGGACAGATGAAACCCTTTTTCAAGGACTCATTGAGTTGGTTCTTAAGCTTGGCTAGTTCTAAGGGTGCCATCTTATAGGGTCTTCTAGAAATTGGAACGGTTTCTGGAACAAGGTCTATCATAAACTCGACATCCCTGTCAGGTGGAACACCTGGCAGTTCTTTTGGAAAGACATCCGGAAAGTCTCGGACTACTGCAATATCTTCAAGGACTGGAAGGGGGTTGGCATTTAGGGAGTAAAGCTGGCGCTTGGCCACTCAAGTTAAGACATTGACTATCTTGCCCGATGGGTGAGTAAGTTGAACGGTTCTAGTGGCACAATCAATCTTAGCATAATGAGATGACATCCAGTCCATACCCAAGATGATGTTTATGTCCAAGGACTTGAGAGCTATTAAATATGCAAGGAAGACAAGTCTATCGACAAGAATTTCATTCCCATGGCTTACTCTAGAAGTTTTCCATCTAGAGCCAGGGGTTTGAATTTCCATGGTAGTGGGCATGTCACAGAATGTCATGTTATGCAATCGATCATAGCTCTCAGATATGAATGAATGAGATGCTCCAGTATCGAAAAGAATAGATGCCGGATGGCAATTAACAAGGAGCGTACTGTAACACCCTCGATGCGACTATAGCTCCCACGTGTCGAGGCACGACTTAGAGACATAATCGCATTGAAGGCATATGTCGCAAGTTGGGCAATCTTCACAAACATCCCATGTAATGTAATAATAAAAGGGGAGATAACATAGTTGGCTTACACTCGCCACGTCAATCAAGTACATAAATAACATTACATCATCCAAACACTCAAGGCCCGACTACGGCGCCAAAATAAAAGAGAACCCAACATGCGACAATGGTCCCGTTCACCCCAACTGGGCACCACTACTGATCATCGGGAAAGGAAACATAGTATCGTTGAGAGTCTTCGTCGAACTCCCACTTGAGCTCATACGCGTCTCCTGGAGCGGAAGCATCAGGCCCTGCATCTGGTGTAATAGTAATCTGTGAGCCACAGGGACTCAGCAATCTCGCACCCTCGCGATCAAGACTATTTAAGCTTATAGGTAAGGCAAAGTAAAAATATGAGTGGAGCTGCAGCAAGCGACTAGCAAGTATGGTGGCTAACTTATTCGCAAAAGAGAGCGAGAAGAGGAGGCAAAGCACGAGCGAGAAACCAGAGAGCAACCTGCGCAAACATTACTCCAACACCGTGTCCACTTCCCGGACTCCACCGAGAAGAGGCCATCACGGTAACACACTCGGTTGATTCATTTTAGTTAAGTTAAGGTTCAAGTTATCTACAACCGGACATTAACAAATTCCCATCTGCCCATAACCGTGGGCACGACTTTCGAAAGTTCAATCCCTACAGGGGAGTCCCAACTTAGCCCATGACAAGCTCTCATGGTCAACGAAGGAATAGACCTCCTCCCAAGACGTTCCGATCAGACTCGGTATCTCGGTAACTCAAGACACTTCGACAGGTTAAAACAAGACCATCAACACCGCCCGAATGTGCCGACAAATCCCGATAGGAGCTGCACATATCTCTTTCTCAGGGCACACTCCGATAAGCAATCCGTACAACTAAAACCAGCCCTCGAGTTTCCCCGAGGTGGCGCTGCAAGGGGCTCTAGTTTGGACCAACACTCAGAGGAGCACTGGCCCGGGGGGGTTAAAATAAGATGACCCTTGAGTCTGCAGAACCCAAGGGAAAGAAAAGGCTAGGTGGCAAATGGTAAGACCAATGTTGGGCATTGCTGGAAAAGCTTTAACCAAGGCGAAATATCAAGGGGTTCCCATTATAACCCAACCGCGTAAGGAACGCAAAATCCGGGAACATAACACCGATATGACGGAAACTAGGGCGGCAAGAGTGGAACAAAACACTAGGCGAGAGGCTGAGCCTTCCACCCTTTACCAAGTATATAGATGCATTAAGATAACATAGCAATATAATGATATCCCAACAAGTAAATAAATGTTCCAACAAGGAACGGCCTCCAATGTTCACCTGCAACTAGCAACGCTATAAGAGGGGCTGAGCAAAGCGGTAACATAGCCAATCAACGGTTTGCTAGGACATGGTGGGTTAGAGGTTTGACATGGAAATTTGGGAGGCTTGCAAGCAAGTGGTAGGCATCGTAGCAATGGCATAGCAAAAGAGCGAGCAAACTAGCATAGCAAAGATAGTAGTGATTTCGAGGGTATGATCATCTTACCTGCACAGTTGTCAGAGTTGACTGGATCCTCGAAAGCAAACTCAACGGGCTCCTCGTTAGCAAACTCATCTCCCGGCTCTACCCAAACAAGACAAACAAGCAACAAGGATACAATCAACCATGTGCAAACTCAAGCAACACGATGCAAAGATGATATGCTATGCGGGATGCGATGCGGGATGCAAAAAGCAAGATATGACAAGAAATGCATGAACCTGGCATCAACATGGAATTCCAAGGGTGCCACTGGAAAGATGAGATGAAATCGCTTGAAAGTGATATAAAGAACACCAGAATCGGAGTTACGGTTTGGAAATGGCAAGCGATTCAAAAAATGACACTGGTCTGCGATTTACAGCAAGGAGGCATCTAAATGCAACGAAATGAACATGCTACAACACCCAAACATGACAACAAAATACATGGCAGGGATGCACACAAGATGCTTAACAAAAGTCTAGCACTGAGCTACAGCATATTCATCCATTAGGAGGTTCAAACAATCATGGCAAAAACGCAAACGGAAAACAGATTTCAGACTTAGTGAAATTAACACTTGTCTGGAATTTCAGATCATATAGCCCTCTTCGGAGCAACAAAACAACATGCTATAGGACCTGAACATGACAAAGAAAGACATGGCATGGAGCTACTCAACAAGCTTAACAAAAGTCCCTTAGTGACCTTGAGCCAAAAGGGATCACAAAATATACTAACAAGCACACGAACATAGCAAAAACATAATCAGTTTTCAGACTTAAGTGAAAACTGGGACATGCTGAAACATAACTCACGAAGGCATGTTTACGAGCTCGATGCACTCACCACGGGTCAAGTCATGGCAAGAAAAGTATACATCCCTTAAGAAGGCACAAAATGCAAGCTATACATGGCAAGAACAATGGCATAGCATGCACGGAACAACTACAATAACATCGGCAAAATCGCAAACAAGTTGACGATCTGCCTAGATTCACAACGAAGCAAAAGTAGAGCTCGATTGACTCAAGCTAGGGTTCTCCATAATTGCAAACAAAGACATGGATGGATATAGCACTACGATATTAACAAAACTCCCTTACTGATCATCCTCAAAAGAGGCACGGATCACTAGGAAACAACATGAACATATGGCATCGTGAGATAAACAATTCCAGGACTTAGTGAAATCACTAAGTCCCTGAAAACAGAATTAGCAAGTGCACCACTTTGCAAGCTTGCACAAGTCACCACACACATGCTAAAAATACATGGGTTGCACCTCTGGAAAGATGACAAAACCCTTAACAAAACATATGTAGAACTCACGGGCATATCATGCACACAATAATCATGGCAAAAATGACAAAGGTGATAAACGGAGTAGCAGATCTGACAATTAACTCAAGTAGCCCTCTTCTAACAGCATTTCGGGGATCAAGATGAGCTCAAATGAAAATGATGCAATGGAACGAAATGATGTACTCTCTGAGGTGAACATTTGGATATGCTATATGCATGAATCGGAGCTACGGACGCAAAGTTACGGAGCCGCGAACATGAGCATATGGATCAAGAATTTCAGGACTTAGCAAAAAAAACAACCTCGCGAAAATTAGGGTTTACTGTAGCCGTCTCGGATCCGATCTGGATCGGGGCGCGCGGAGCCCGAGGATCGCCGGCGAGCCTTGCCGGCTCCGGCAAGCGAAGAAGCAGCTGGGAGGCGCGGGTCCGGTCGATGGGGGCGGCGGCTGGCGGCGCCGGGCCCGGCTCCGGTCGCTAGAGTCCCGCGGCGGGGCG